>NW_022991415.1:0-185000 GCF_902827175.1 Gymnodraco acuticeps
TCAGCTGGTGCTGAGGCTAGCTGCCCCCTCTCAGAGCCACTCTGACCAGTCTCTCAACAACACTGCTCTCCAAACACCAATCACAGTCAAACGGCTTATAACACAATGTAAAGACAACTATTTACAACATTGGAAAGAAGAAACTAAAAGCCAAAGTAGATTAGAATGTTACCTGGCTCTAAACAGAGAGTATGAGCTGGCAGAATATCTCTCTAATGTCAGAGACAGAAAGCAGAGACAGATCCTAACCAAGTACAGGCTCAGTGACCACAAACTGGCAATCGAAACAGGAAGACTCAAAATATCCTGGCTACCAAAAGAGAACAGAATATGTGGTCACTGTACGACAGGTGAGACTGAGACAGAGATGCACTTCCTCCTGAAGTGCCAAAACATTCAACGAAGTAAGGAGCCTTTACTGGAACAAGTTGAACTCTGTAATCCCAGGTTTCAAGGAGGTTAATGACCTCTCAAGACTGACGGCCCCTACACACGGCGGCGTGCGTTGTCGCTTGCCGGTGGGGGGGGCTGAAACTCGTCCAACAACCAATCACCTGAATCTCCCGCCCCAGACACACAAGCACGCGGTTTGATTGGCTAGAGCTTGTACTGGCATATGATTCGATTGGCTGACGCCTCCGTCGAGGCGTCAAAAGTAGAACATTGCTCAACTTTTGCAGCGAGCACCGCGAGAGAAGCTACGCTTTGCTCCCACAATGCAGTTTGGCGAATCGTGACATCACCCCATTCAAAGTGAATGGGCAGAAGCGTTGAAGCGGCAACGCACGCCGCCGTGTGTAGGGGCCGTAAGAGAGAGGAGAGAGGTTAATGACCTCTCAAGACTGAGAGAGGAGAGAGGTTAATGACCTCTCAAGACTGAGAGAGAGGTTAATGACCTCTCAAGACTGAGAGTACTCCTCGGAGAAGGAGACAAGGCACATCTTGCTGCCCAATATGTATACACATGCCACAACCTGAGGGACAGTGAATGACACACACACACACACACACACACACACACACACACACAGACACAAAGAAACACACACACACAGATACAAAGAAACACACACACACAGACACAAAGAAACACACACACACACACACACACACACACACACACACACGTGTGTGTTGAAGTGTAATTGTATCACTGTATATATACAGTGGGGCAAAAAAGTATTTAGTCAGCCACCAATTGTGCAAGTTCTCCCACTTAAAAAGATGAGAGGCCTGTAATTTTCATCCTAGGTACACTTCAAATATGAGAGACAGAATGGGGGGAAAGAATCCAGGAAATCACATTGTAGGATTTTTAATGAATTAATTGGTAAAATAAGTATTTGGTCACCTACAAACAAACAAGATTTCTGGCTCTCACAGACCTGTAACTTCTTCTTTAAGAGCCTCCTCTGTCCTCCACTTGTTAACTGTATTAATGGCACGTGTTTGAACTCGTTATCAGTATAAAAGACACCTGTCCACAACCTCAAACAGTCACACTCCAAACTCCACTATGGCCAAGACCAAAGAGCTGTCAAAGGACACCAGAAACAAAATTGTAGACCTGCACCAGGCTGGGAAGACTGAATCTGCAATAGGTTAGCAGCTTGGTGTGAAGAAATCAACTGTGGGAGCAATTATTAGAAAATGGAAGACATACAAGACCACTGATAATCTCCCTCGATCTGGGGCTCCACGCAAGATCTCACCCCGTGGGGTCAAAATGATCACAAGAACGGTGAGCAAAAATCCCAGAACCACACGGGGGGACCTAGTCAATGACCTGCAGAGAGCTGGGACCAAAGTAACAAAGGCTACCATCAGTAACACACTACGCCGCCAGGGACTCAAATCCTGCAGTGCCAGACGTGTCCCCCTGCTTAAGCCAGTACATGTCCAGGCCCGTCTGAAGTTTGCTAGAGAGCATTTAGATGATCCAGAAGAGGATTGGGAGAATGTCATATGGTCAGATGAAACCAAAATAGAAATGTTTGGTAAAAACTCAACTAGACGCGTTTGGAGGAGAAAGAATGCTGAGTTGCATCCAAAGAACACCATACCTACTGTGAAGCATGGGGGTGGAAACATCATGCTTTGGGGCTGTTGTTCTGCAAAGGGACCAGGACGACTGATCCGTGTAAAGGAAAGAATGAATGGGGCCATGTATCGTAAGATTTTGAGTGACAACCTCCTTCCATCAGCAAGGGCATTGAAGATGAAACGTGGCTGGGTCTTTCAGCATGACAATGATCCCAAACACACCGCCCGGGCAACGAAGGAGTGGCTTCGTAAGAAGCATTTCAAGGTCCTGGAGTGGCCTAGCCAGTCTCCAGATCTCAACCCCATAGAAAATCTTTGGAGGGAGTTGAAAGTCTGTGTTGCCCAGCGACAGCCCCAAAACATCACGGCTCTAGAGGAGATCTGCATGGAGGAATGGGCCAAAATACCAGCAACAGTGTGTGAAAACCTTGTGAAGACTTACAGAAAACGTTTGACCTCTGTCATTGCCAACAAAGGGTATATAACAAAGTATTGAGATGAACTTTTGTTATTGACCAAATACTTATTTTCCACCATAATTTGCAAATAAATTCTTTAAAAATCAGACAATGTGAATTTCTGGATTTTTTTTCTTCTCATTTTGTCTCTCATAGTTCAGGTATACCTAGGATAAAAATTACAGGCCTTTCATCTTTTAAGTATATACTGTATATATATCTCAATATATATATATCTCAATATCTCTCTATATATCTCAATATATATATATATATATATATATACACAGTCTCAATTACATGTTACTTGTTAGACGCTTTTATCCAAAGCGACTTACATACTCAATACAGTGGGCAATCCCCACAGGAGCAATTTGGGGTGAAGTGTCTCAGGGACACAACGACATGCTGACTGCAGTGGGGTCAATAATATGTAAACATTTGAAATGTATGTTAATGTTGTTAATTATTTTGTATTTTGATGCTTTGGCAACATTGTTATATTTAACTTTCATGCCAATAAAGCCCCTTTGAATTTAATTGAGAGAGATAGATTCAGTAAATATTAGTCAAGTGGTTTGTGTTGAAATTATTTCCTTTTTTTGTGTCCACAGTCTGCGTAAGAACTGACTAGACATTTAGAACATGATCACATGTGTGTGTTTGATATGTGCAGCTGAAAGGCATGCTGGGTGTCCCTGCATCACTGCATCCATGGACGACATCCACTTTGAACATACCATCAGGTAACAGGCGGAGGTGGAAGAAGTATTACGATGCTTTACTTAAATAAAAGTACTAAAATCTCACTGTAAAGAAAACTAGGTTACCAGTAAAAGTCCTGAATTAAGTATAGTATTCAATTTCATAAAAGTAAGCAATGAATTAAAAAATGATTGTAAGGATTACATGTAAGAGTATCCAATGCAGAACAATCTAAAATAAATTACAAAAACACTCAAAACTATTATTTATCATTTTTTACATAATAATTACACATTTTGTCTGACTCTCTCAAAAAGCTAATATTTTGTAAACTATTGGCTAGTTTAATTTATAACTTAACCTCCTATTTGATAAACTATCAATATATAATATGTTGTAAACTCAACACAATTATTAAACAGCTTTACATGCGAACATCTGAATTTGTAAGATAATTAAAGCTGTTAGATGGATGTAATGTTGTAAAAGGTACAATATTTCCCTTTCAGTAGTGAAGGAAACACTCAAGTAAAGTATAAGTACCTCTAATTTAAACTAAGTTACAATACTTGAGTAAATGTACTCAGTTACATTCCACCACTGGTAACAGGAAGTGTGTGTTCAGATTGTTTGTGTGCATGTGTGTTTGTGTGTATATTGTAAATACATTCCCCCTTCATCTCTGTGCAGTGTGGGTCAGGTGGTGAACATCAAGGCGAAGGTCAACAGAGCCTTCAACACCAGCATGGAGGTCAGAAAATGCATCACGCTTTGTAAACAAACATGAACAACAATTGTAGTATAGAAACAGAATCAGAATACCTTTATTCGTCCCACAGAGGAGAAATGTACGATTGTTACAGCAAAGAGCCAAAGGTAGCTTAATATATTCATATGTCACTCAAGAAGCAAGCATAACAAAAATATTAAAGATAACAAACTAGAAATTACAAATTAATTTGCAAGCTATATAGCAGCCAGATGAAAGTATAACAAGTTAGTAGTATAAATTGCACAGCTACTTACAGTAAATATATATTGCACATAAGTAGAAGTACATTGTAGAGGACAGTAGTGATGTGTCGGTCGCGAACGAGCCGATTCTTTTGAACGGCTCTTTGGTACGAACGAGGGGAACCGAGTCGTACTTGGTGAGAGCCGTTCTTGTTATCATTCAATCGTTGGTCCGCACTCACTGCCTGCCAAAATCCACTCGCCTTTTAAAAAGCTTGATTTTGTTCCCCACACGTATTCTGTGAAGACCCGCCCCTACTCTGATTGGTAGGTTTCAGCACGAGGAGTGAGATGGGGAAGGGCTTAACGGAATATGCGAGAGAGAGAAGTCATAACTAGTGATGGGGATTATGGCTCTTTGAAGGGAGCCGGATCTTATGGCTCCGTTCCTTTCAAAGAGCCGTTCAGGGCGGGGTTACTAGGTTTATCTGCAAAATAATCACCAGGATAATGGTTGACTGTATTGCCAGACCTAATGTCAATAATCGGCATTGTCAACATTAAACAAGGTGGCGCCATATCCCTGTCATTCATGTCAGTGAATGTACTTTGAATTTACCCTCTGTACGTGTTAGGTAAATAAAGTTGCCTTGCCTTGAATGAAATTCACACATCTCTTAATATTAGATACTGTGTTTGTAAGTGGCGATGGAGATTATTTGTTGACCCTGCTTTAAAGGATATTTTGCCTTTACAAATGGTGCGCTTTATCACTGCCTGGGTTTTGGTTGAAGTGTATCCAAATGCTGCTGCGTTTTCGCGTTTGGCTCATTTTCCATCCGAAAAACACGTTGTCTGTCTGTCCTGTACCACTTGTTATGACTTCTCTCTCTCGCGCGTATTCCGTTAAGACCCACCCCATCTCACTCCTCGTGCTGAAACCTACCAATCAGAGTAGGGGCGGGTCTTCACAGAATACGTTTGGGGAACAAAATCAAGCTTTTTAAAAGGCGAGTGGATTTTGGCAGGCAGTGAGTGCGGACCAACGATTTAATGATAACAACGGCTCTCACCAAGTACGACTCGGTTCCCCTCGTTCGTACCAAAGAGCCGTTCAAAAGAATCGGCTCATTCGCGACCGACACATCACTACTGTCCTCTACAATACCCACCCCAGCCTGTTGAGAGGCTGACATTTGGCAAGCAATTCAGAAGTATGTACTGTCATTCCACCTGACTCAGGCTGTCAGTGCTATGTTCCCGTGTAGCATCAGGATATTAAAACGGCAGTTAGTTGTGCAACCCTATGTTGTAGAATGACAGTAAAAGTCCAAAGCTAGCTGATGGTAACTAATGTCATTAGCTCTGTGACGATTGAACGATTAAAAGAACGGCTCTCACCAAGTACGACTCGGTTCCCCTCGTTCGTACCAAAGAGCCGTTCAAAAAAATCGGCTCGTTCGCGACCGACACATCACTAGTCATAACGAGTGGTACAGGACAGGTAGACGACGTGTTTTTCGGATGGAAAATTAGCCAAACGCGAAAACGCAGCAGCATTTGGATACACTTCAACCAAAACCCAGGCAGTGATAAAGCACACCATTTGTAAAGGAAAAATATCCTTTAAAGCAGGGTCAACAAATAATCTCCATCGCCACTTAAAAACACAGTATCTAATATTAAGAGTTGCGTGAATTTCATTCAAGGCAAGGCAACTTTATTTACTTAACACGTACAGAGGGTCAATTCAAAGTACATTCACTGACATGAATGACATGGATATGGCACCACCTTGTTTCATGTTTACAATGCAGATTATTGACATTAGGTCTGGCAATGCAGTCAATCATTATCCTGGTGATTATTTCGCAGATAAACCTAGTAACCCCGCCCCCTCTAAGAAAACGTCTCTTTTGAACGGCTCTTTGAAAGGAACGGAGCCATAATATCCGGCTCCCTTCAAAGAGCCATAATTCCCATCACTAGAGGACAGTGGCGAGCCGTGACTTTTATACCACACAAAACAACACTTGTAAATAACTACATTTGTGTTCTTTGAAATTGAAAAGGATATTGCATTGTTTGTTACTTTCGTTGCAGTATGTCTTAAGTGTAATTTGGCTTGGCTTCCTATTTTGTATGGATATGCTTTTATTTTGAAGGTGAGTTTACGTTGTTGACAGGAAGTTGTTGTTACTACGGTAACAAGAAAAGCTTCACAGCAGGCGGAACTTGTCACAAAGTCCGCGATAATAAAACCCACCCATTTAGAGGGAAGATATGATTGGTCAATTGTACTGTCATTTGACATTACTCTCTCGTTCAGTTAATATAGAGAGGCGAAGTCCCTCCCTTTCCGGGGGAGCTCCATGGGACCTTATTTCGGAAAAAGTATGTATTGAAGTCAATGGCGAGAGAAAGATTATCTTTCGATCCCGTTTGAATTGTGCCACGAATTACACATATGATGTTTGTCAATTTAAAAGATAATTTTGCAAGTCAAAAAAATTAAAATGTGTCGTAAAACTGTGAAGTAACAATTTTTTTGTGTGAAACCGCTCAATGAACTACATCTCCCGTCTCGCACCACACACCAAGACGGCCGTCACGTTGGAACATTTCACTTCTTTCTTTCAGAATGAGGCGGAAAGTATTAAAAGAGGTGAAAATCACTCCAAGTCTGGGCACGTTGAGAGCTGTGCATACAGTACACACAAGGGGAGTTAGTCGGTTCCGTAAGAGCCAGCATGCGGGACCGGGATTCTGGGATTTGTAGTCTTTCCAGTTGTGTATTTTTCATAGTCTTATATTTCAACAGTTTTACGACAAATTGTGACTTTTTTGACATGGAAATTATTTGTTAAGATTGACAAACATTATGTGTGTAATTCGTGGCACAATTCAAACGGGATCGAAAGATACGTTTTCTCTCTCCATTGACTTCAATACATAATTTTTCAGAAATAAGGTCTCATGGGGCGGAAGTAGATGGGCGGGACTTTGCCTCTCTATAGCGGGCCCTCTGTGAATTTACAGCAGGACCGCCAATCAGCTCCTATCTTCACAGCAGAGACGGCTAAAGGAGCTTCTTTCATTTAACCCTTCACATTCAAACAGAAACTGAATAGGCAGATTCGAAGGATTTATTTCTTTGGAAATGTTATTTTAAATACAATTAAATCAAGTTATTTTGGTAAAAATATAACAAAAAAATATTTTTTATGTTTTTAAATATTATTTTGTAGAGCATCTTAGGCTCTCAGAGGGCCCTGACGGCTCGGATTTATATATAAACTTGAACTGAAAGGCCTTGTCTAGCTCCAAGGTAACTGATTTCAGCTGTAGAAGTAGAATTATTCTGTTTCCTGTCCTGCCAGGTGGACGTGCAGGTCAGCTGTGAGGATCTGTTCTCTGATCGGCACTGGAGGGTCTGTCACGCCTTCGCCACCTTTGTTACCCAGCGCTCAAACACAGGGAAAAAGGTAAGGCTATACCGTCAGCCTATAAACAAAGTCAACGACGGCCTCATGGCTGTGCAGCACCACCTCTAAGCTAAAGGGGCTAATGACGTTAAGTATTATCATTTAGTCACTTGTTTCCAACCGCCATTTTTAGGACACATAGAAGCTCCAGAAATTCACCAGGGGTGTATTTACTGACACACAACACATACAAATATATTGTGTTAACCACATACCTTATTTCAGGCATCTAATCCAACACATGTACAGTACCTACAAACAGAAGTGCTAAAAAGCTGACTCCTTTCTGGGTTAAAGGACTCATTCCTGAACCACTCTTTACTAAATTCCTTTTTAATGACCCTCTTGGCTTTCAGGATTGTGTGTGATGTTGTCAGTGGAAACTTGCTACAACACTGACTACACTGTTCAAAATCATTATTGAAAAGCAAAATTCATTCACAGATTTTCATGTCATTTTTTTAAACTTTGAAAGACTTTCCAAACACTAAGCAGACACCCTCACCATCATGTCCTCCCAGGTGATCCTGAAGCCCGTGGTGCCTCACACTGAGAAGGAGCAGGTGGAGTACAGTGTGGCGGCTGAGAGACGCAGGGTCAGGATGCTACACGATGACATCATCAAAGATCTGCTCTCCCACGGGTCTGTCCTGCAGGGTAGGCTTGATAAACACCACAACATACAGAAGAACACATTAAGGGTAGCTGTTCCCCTGATAGAGATACTGCAGTGGGTTTAGACTTTGAAGGAGAATACGAGACTAAATACAGAGAACAGGATTTAAAAACCCTGAAGAAGGGAGGAAATATGTTTCAAATAATTTAGATTGTATCACATTCTGGAAACACTGGGCTTGCAATAAGGCATGCAAATCTGTTTAGACACACCCCGCCCCGCTGCCACAAATACACACTTCCTCAACACAACGCACTACAGAGTGGGCAGCTGCAGATAAACTATGGATATCAGGGCGGATTTTAAAGAGCTACGTTGTTAGCGGAGGAGTTCAGTGCTACAGACAGAGGAGGGAAGTTAGGAAGAATCATGATGAACACGGCAAACTGACGATCTTTGGAAAAAATAAATAATAAGACAAACCATATCCTTTTAAATATTGCATTTTATTTAACGTGTGTGTGTTAGTGTGTGTGTGTGTGTGTGTGTGTGTGTGTGTGTGTGTGTGTGTGTGTGTGTGTGTGTGTGTGTGTGTGTGTGTGTGTGGTGTGTGTGTGTGTGTGTGTGTGTGTGTGTGTGTGTGTGTGTGTGTGTGTGTGTGTGGTGTGTGTGTGTGTGTGTGTGTGTGTGTGTGTGTGTGTGTGTGTGTGTGTGTGTGTGTGTGTGTGTGTGTGTGTGTGTGTGTGTGTGTGTGTATGTGTGTGTGGTGTTGTGTGGTGTGTGTGTGTGTGTGTGTGTGTGTGTGTGTGTGTGTTGTGTGTGTGTGTGATGTGTTGTGTGTGTGTGTGTTGGTGTGGTTGTGTGTGTGTGTGTGTGTGTGTGTGTTGTGTGTGTGTGTGTTGTTCGCTTGCCCCCCCGTCCGTCGGTCCTGCGGTGGCCGCAGCGCAGCACCCCCGTGGCGAGTGTTGCAGCTGGTCCTACCCCCCCATGCTAACCATCAGGTTATTTTTGTATTTATTGTCTGTTTGTTTGTGTATCTTTCTGTGGGCCTCTCATCTTTTACCGTCTGTTTTCTGGAAATGTATACTATTGTTGATGCTACTATAATCCGACATTTGTTATATGTTTTTTTTGTCTTTTTAGCTTCAATATAACATTTTGGTTTGGTGCAATTGCGCACAAATCTAATACAACACAGGTTTATTGTTCTGAGTTTGTATCTTCATTTTATTTGCAGTATTGTAAGACACTTAAAAGTGTCTACTAAATGTTGTTCAAAGGATTTAATGCCCCTTCCTCTATATTTCCTCAGTGCTTTGCCATTATAGACTGTAGGCATAAGTTGACTGCATCATCATTTCATTTTCGGATGTGTAATTAGGTAGATCATTTGTTTATATATCATTTGTAAGTCAATTTGATACTGCTTAAGTTTGTAGAGTATCATAATTCTCTTGTTTCATTTAATTATTATTATAATTTTTTGTATTATTGTTTTACACGTTTGAAATAAATCAAATCAAAAATCTAAATGTCTGTTTATCTAACTACCAGGTGAATACATTTGGAGGACAGATCATGGCCTGGATGGTGAATGTAGCTACAATTGCTGCCAGGTAGACACACACACACACACACACACACACACACACACACACACACACACACACACACACACACACATGATTGCACCAGGGTTATAGGTTTCTCCTCCCCTCTCTCTGTGGTGCAGCCGTCTGTGTCAGGCTCACCCGACTCTGCGCACCATCGACATGTTCACCTTCAGAGGACCCTCTCAGGTGGGAGACAGGCTGCTCCTGAGGGCCATCGTCAACAACGCCTTCAAAAACAGGTATCACAATCCTACTGCAACATACAGAAGAGATCAGATGAGATGAATCTAGACTGATTTATGTAGAGAAAGTAGACCACCAGCTCAGTATTAAGATATAGACTCTAAAGATCTGTGTCTCTGGTGCTGCAGCATGGAGGTGGGGGTGCGAGCAGAAGCCTACCATGAGGCGGGGCCCAACCGACACATTAACTCTGCCTTCATGACCTTCGAGGTGCTCGACGACCACAGGAAGCTCTGTACGTTACCACGGATACGACCCGAACCCCTGGTGAGTGAACTGCATTATAAGGTTTGACTAATAACATGACAAAAAACATCATCCCATTTGAATCGTCTAAATCAGTGGTTCTCAAATGGGGGTACGCGGACCCCTAGGGGTACGTTGGAGTACTGCAGGGGATACGTGAGATTTTTTTTATGTTAATGAAAAAAAAAACATTAATGCATTTACACAAACTACTAATAGTAGATTAACTACTTTGTTTCAAAGGTTTACAGAAACTCTGGATAATAAAATGGGAACAATAAACGGGGTGCTCTCTTTTCCTCTCCCTCTCCTGACAGCCCGTCAGTCTCGTGCAGCTCGCTGAACCTGTAATAAGTGACCCGACAGTAAAGAATAAATATATTTATAACTAGTTTAGCTAGTTCCAGAGTAGATAAACTAGCTAAGTGTGTTAGGTCTAACTCTTAGTGTATTTTTGCTCAGCTCAACGGTCCGTCACAGCGGCGGAGCTGTGATCATGCAGAGCTGCGTGTTCTCCGTCAGCAGCAGCTGATCGGATCTCTCTCTCGCGTCCGGTTAGACTTCACTCGCCTTTATGTCCAAATCTATCAGATCTAGCTAGTTCTAGTTAATGATATGACTGCCTGCTTATCAAAAGGACCTAAACAATAAGCGTTGCTTGGCAACGGTGTGTGGCCGCAAAGTATAGCGCAGCATTATGCATATGTTTATATGAGGGGTCAAAATCCCATGCTGATAAAATGCTCATATATTTATATATAATTTTAGGAAAAGTAACGAAGTTTGAGCAGAGTGGGTTTTATATGAACAGAGTTACACATATTCCAAAACGTGAAGTGTAATAACTGCAGTTTGCCTCCCTGTCAGAATGACAAAGATCCTCAGTGAAGCACAAGCCCATGTTTTTCACTACATTGTAAGTACAACTTATTAAAAAGATCAGTTCAATGCAACTAATGTCGTCTTAGTGTTATTGCATGATGTTAAAATTGGTTTGCCATGAATTTAGTGATGGATTGTAAACATTTGAAATGTAGCATTTAGGTGTTTCTCAGTTACAATGTTGTTGTTTTAATAAATCAGACACTGATGGTGCAGCGCTGTACTGTACCTCTTTATATAGGCATTTTGTCCTTAACAAATAGTTTTTGCACTGATCAGGGGGTACTTGGCTGATTTTTTTTTCAAAGGGGGTACATGAGTGAAAAAAGTTTGAGAACCACTGGTCTAAATCATTAAGAAATAAAACAGGAAATTGAACTCAAAATAAACTGCTTCTGGGGCAACAGTAAGCACAGGACAATATTCAATGTCCAGGCAAGAAGGTTAACTTTGTGCACTTATTTTTATGTATCCCGAGCTTTGTGGGATCATTTAATGCTCATAATCATAACTACAAAAAAACAATCAAGTACGAAGCAACTTAGAAGACAAAAGCTTGATGATGTCATCGTCTAACGATGTCTTTGGAAATGTAGTAAATGTTGAGTTTGACCCATAAAAGATAGAAGCCTCTAAAGTAAATGACCCCTTTTGACGATAATATGTCTAAAATAATACACAAAGCCTCTTCATAAAAAACAATAGGCTCATGCCTACTTTGAGCCTAAATATGAAAGGAGGATGTCCATGAGAAGATGGATAGAGGAATTTAGTTGTTAAATTAAAAAGAATGTGTCTTTCACTCACAGGAAGGGGAGAGGAGGTTTCAAGAGGCCATAGCCAGGAAGAAGATCAGACTGGACAGGTCAAATATTTGTGTTCCTGTTAAGAGCACGTACTCTGACAGTGTTTGTAGAAATGTCTTCTTCTTATTTCTCCCTTCTTGTTGTTTCAGAAAGTACATCATTTCCCAGAAGCAGGGCGAGGTCCCTCTGTCTGTGCCCTGGGACCCCAGAAACCAGGTGAGTGATCAGAACCACTCAGGAGGATCAGCAACAAAGACATGTGCTGTGATCAGTTACACATGCAATACAGATCAACACACATGTACACAGCTGGAGATGAATGGGTGCTCAGAGAGAGAGAGGGCCAGAAAACAGCACCAGCTTGCTGGCTGTACTTTGAGACGGCACAGCTTATTGTTTATTGACCTCCACTAACTGGTCAACAACGTCACTATTGGATCACCAGTATGGTCTTTCTCTGGGAACGTTTTATTCCCCCACAAAATAACCGTTAGTCAGCAGAACATGACAGAGAGGGTTAGGGTTAGCCTAACCCTAACCCTAACCCTAGCTTCTGAACATTCAACCTGCATCGAAATATTCAGACCCAGAACAGACAGATCATGATGTCTTTCAAAGGAGTTTGCATGAATGTAGCTTTATGGACAAGAAGTGCCGTAAGAAAAACAAATACAAACAAGATAAAGTGAACTAATATACATGTGATGTGACATTTTTATGACAAAGTTGTTTGTATAACTGAATGAGCTGTTAAGTATTGTTACATACCACATTAAATGTAATCACATAGAAAACCAAGCAGAGGTGAAGTGTTCAGCAGAGAGCAGTGTCACTGGATCCAAAGAACTCTTATCAGTTTAATGAAGAGGTGCTGAGGATTTGTTCTTTCAAAAAGCTACATGCATCGTTGATACCAATGGGAACAATAATCAACTGTCCAATCACAACGCCGGACAGCCTTTTATTGAAACAGCTTTCTATGGTGAAGCCTGCTCAAACACTAGAACCGCCAACGGGGTCAATTTGACCCAGAGCTGTTTTTTTATTGTATGTAACTTTTTTCAATAACATATTAAAGTCTCCCAGTCCGTGAATTTTCCTGAAAGTGTGTTATGTAGCACCCTATGTTGTTAAAAATGGTCAATATGAAGTCAGATTGAAGAAATCGGCAAAATAATTGCCATTTATACCTATTTCCGCCAAGCGGGTCATATTGACCCCACTCCTTGTCGCGCTATTGATTTTGTGTGTAAACAAACATGACGTGTTGCTATAGCAACGCCTTTTGTCTACTGCGGTTCCTTATAGATTGAGAGATAGATTGAGAGAGAGAGAGAGAGATAGATTGATAGCGACAGTCTGTACTGAAGGAGCGCGCTCCCGCTCACGGGAGACTGCTTGCGCTGGGCTCCGCAGCAAACAGCTGTTTGCTTTTCACCCAACAACGACAACCGCCTCACGAAACGCTATATTGTAGCGTTAATAAACGAAACAATTTAACAAAATACCAATACCACAGGACCATTTTTCTTTTTAAAGCAATACTTTTACTTTGAAAATCAATGCATTCATGCTGGGTCAATTTGACCCCAGTGGCGGTTTTAGGTATAAAGGTATCTCTGGCGGTTCTAGTGTTAAGTACACCTAAACACAGTGAAGACTGATGGCAGTGTTTTTAGGGTTGTGCAGCATGAGGTTAAACAAACACTGTCAGGGCACAATTCTCTGTTGAATATATTCTGGCATAGAGAATATTTCTTTTATAATGAAAAACAATTCAGTTGTTAAAGACAAAAATTTAATAATAATCATTTTCAATTTGAATTCAATGGAAATGCATTTCACATGTGTGATGTTTTTCATAGAGACAGATAAGATCAAATGGACCGTTAATAAGACCTTTGAAATCTTCCATCCAGCTGTCGTGTACTGATTCAGTATCCTCTTTGTGGTTGTTAGATAAATACATAGATAGATCATGACAGTCATTGTACAAGGATTACAACATTTGTTAAAAATAGAATACAAATTAAATTAAATAAACATTAAAAACAAATATATACATATTCACAATAGAAAATACATATATTCAGAAGAGTATCTAAGAATACACACTTTAAATTATACAAAATCAATTAGAATACTCTCGGAAGCATATGCACATGGTGTACTATAGAGATCAGTTTTAGCAACAGCTGCTTCATCTACATTCAGAGGAGACAGAACACACTGATAACAACGGACATCAGGATCAAAGGTCTTGGAGCTTTTGAGAGAGCGGTATTAATGATTCATGATCCAAGGGCCACACAAGTTTTCCATTTATAAAATGTAGCTTTTTATTACTAGGCTTACTGAACAAGTTAAAAGCATGTGCGCGTTTAAATTCATGTACCTTGCTTTTGACTGACAGTCTACCGATCAAGCACAAGGCACATTTATTCAGATAATATTTGATGCTTTCATTAGGAATTGTATTGTTTCATTGCATGTTAAAATACGACATTAAAATGGACACTTCTAGACTTCATCATCTGCATTCTACCTTAACAAACAGACCTTATGTTGACTGTGAGAAATGATCTGCAGGTTGAATTTCATACTGTACTGTTCTATATCAATTACTATTAATAGCTGTCGGAAAATAGGGAAAACATTCTGTAAACACATATAGAATATTTATGTGTGTGTGTGTGTGTGTGTGTGTCCAGGTGTATCTGAGCTATAACAATGTTTCCGCTCTGAAGATGTTGGCTGCTAGAAAAAACTGGCGCCTCAGCTCTGAGAAAGACAAGGTACCTGAGTTGTTCTGTTTCATTTACAAGAATGATCTTTTGCTGTCCCCCAATGAGGAGCTGTTTGTCTGATCACAGGTTGATCTGTGTTCAGGTCCGTCTGTTCACCCTGGAGCATAAGTCCATGCTGAGTTTCAGGGTGGAGTCAGAGGTGGATGTTCCTGCTCACAGAGCCTTCAGGCTGCTGGCAGAGCTCAGCGACCGGCCCAGCTGGGACCCACATTATCAGTACGCACGCACGCACACTCACCAGAGTCAGAGAGGCACTGGAACACACACACACACACACACACACACACACACACACACACACACACACACACACACACACACACACACACACACACACACACACACACACACACACACACACACACACACACACACACACACACACACACACACTGATATACACCTGAACAGAAGCAGGAGAGGACTCTTTAAAGTAGAGACACTACATACTGATATACACCTGAACATCAGCAGGAGAGGACTCTTTAAAGTAGAGACACTACATACTGAAATACACCTGAACATCAGCAGGAGAGGACTCTTTAAAGTAGAGACACTACATACTGATATACACCTGAACATCAGCAGGAGAGGACTCTTTAAAGTAGAGACACTACATACTGATATACACCTGAACATCAGCAGGAGAGAACTCTTTAAAGTAGAGACACAAGACACTACATACTGATATACACCTGCACATCAGCAGGAGAGGACTCTTTAAAGTAGAGACACTACATGCTGATATACACCTGAACATCAGCAGGAGAGGACTCTTTAAAGTAGAGACACTACATGCTGATATACACCTGAGAATTAGCAGAATATGTCATCTTTAAAAAGGTTCAGGGACCACGTCAAGGTTATACTCTCCAACAAAACAACATTTTACTTTAAATGAATCTTAATTATTTTTAAGAAAGAGTTAAGTGCTGTGTGGCATACAAAAACCCTTTTTGCATGGATAATCATTGAACTTTTTCAGGGGCTGGTATGTTAGTTTTGTACCTTGGTATAAAGTCAGGCTAGCTGTTTGCACCCAACTCCAGTCATTATGCTATGCTTTGCTAAAGGAGAGTGGCTATAGCTTCAAGTTTATCATAGTGACATGATATTCATTTTTAAATGTAACTCTTGGCAAAATAATGAATAAATATAAAATGATATTACAATGACTTTAACAATATAGTCATTATTATTTCCCATCCCCCTCTCTGTCCTTCCCTACATCAGGAATTGTGAGCTGATATACCGGGTGGATGATGATGACTTCCTGTATCGAGTGGTGACCCCCTCAGTGCGTCAGGGGGGGGTGGGTTCCCCGACTTCAGCCCAACCAGAAGGGATTCAAGACTTCATCTTGTTGGCTTCCAAGAGGAAGCCGTGTGGCAGCGGGTCAGTACACTGAATGGCTAAATGAGAGGTCAAAGGTCACATACCCCTTATCTTTCAGAATTTACTGTCACTTTGTTGTTGTAGGATATCTTGCACGAAATATATTGTTATATAATGTAGTAGTAAAGTAATCAGAATAGGATCATTATGGTATTTAATGTTTAGAGCATATTGTGTGTGTACTAGGTTAAAGGAATGCTCCAGTCATTAGATAATTAATCAAAACTTCAGTATTTAGTGAAACATTATGTTTAAACCATACCCTGAAGAAATCAGCGATATTCCCCGGTAAATAATGATTTTATAGCTCTTTTTTATCAAAACCTGTATATTCCGTCAGGCCGCTGCCATTTTGCCCATTTTCAGTAGTCACGTGATGGTCGTGACGTCATTCATGCGTTCACTTTGTAAACACACGAAAACATGGAGTATTTGAGTTCGGACTCGTCAGCCGAGGAAGAACTTTTGAGCAATATGAAGAGATTGGATGGGGGAATTCAGCCATACAGGTTCGAGCCTACTTAGTACTACTTAGTAGATACAATGATTTTGATTACTAGATATGTATGCATGTAGTACCACCCTTGCTAGCGATTCCCTCTCTAGTTTAGCATACTCAGCCTCGTTGTCCCTGGCCCTAGAACCACGATTTTATGGGGCCGGAAAAACTGGGGGAAAATACCCACTAGCCGGTACTACGCT
This sequence comes from Gymnodraco acuticeps, assembly GCF_902827175.1. Lineage (NCBI taxonomy): Eukaryota > Metazoa > Chordata > Actinopteri > Perciformes > Bathydraconidae > Gymnodraco > Gymnodraco acuticeps. The sequence continues at coordinate 16,956 of NW_022991415.1, forward strand.
ATATGGAAAGGCCACCAAAAACTGGCCTGGCCTGGACGATAAAGGACGTTTAAATGGGGCTACCCGCTGCAATGGAAATGCGCCATAACATACCTTATTCTTACTCCGAGCACTACTTCTGGTCCTCTGTCGCTTCACACTTGCAGAGGGAGATTTCTCAACTGGCCGAACTGGTGTCCTGGTCGGTGATGACACCAGAAAGACCGATGGTACTGCATCTCCATTAAGTAATGGTTGTTCAATAAATCCCATGTTATGTTTTATCATACTCTCAGAGTAGTCGTCCGGAAACTTGAAATGTTCGCTGCATACATGCGCCTGTGGATCTTTCGGTTCGGGCCGGCCACATTTCGCTAGCCACTGCCTCCGAACGTACTTCCTACGCTTACCTTTTGGCAACAGATGGAACCGGGCATTCCGTGGATTGTTCCTATCAGAATTGTGGCAATGTTTCGCAATACAATGAGGCATATTTGAAGAGAGTAACTACAGTAAATAACATGAACATCAACGTGTCCTCGAAACCAAACGCATGGTTTACGTCACGTCCGGTAAAATGTCGCCGCCCACAGTGTTGATGTTATTTCGGTAATTAATCAGTTTAAAATCACTGATAATGTCATCGGATTAAAAAAAAAAAAAAAAGACTGGCAGAGACTGGTCTGTTTTATCGGATGATAATTATTTAAAAATGAGTGTCATGAGCATACCATTCCTTTAAAAAAACAAGGCTTCACAAACTGGAATTAAGAATGTCAAGGTTAAACGAAAAGGCCACCTTTAGTAGGTTCAGCTTAACAAAATTCTCTGTTAATGGGGTAAGAAATAACGATAGGAAAATGGACAAGTTTAGGTCAAAGTATTGCAGGGAACGCGACCATGGACACCTGTAAGGAAAGGTATGCGAAAAAGGGTTTCAACAAAGAATAGTGGAGGTGGTTAATCTTCCTTCACCTAGTCCTAGGTCAACCAAAGAGAAACAAGGAGGCTAAATAGTTAAAGTGTTAAGAAGGAGGTCCTGGCTAAGATCACTCCAACAGTTTTTTGTGTTTTTCCCCTCAGAGACCCATACGTCATCGCACTGCGCTCAGTGTCCCTGCCCACTCACCCCCCCACTGAAGGATATAACAGAGGAGAGGTTCTGTGTGCTGGCTTTACCATCCTGGAGATTAAAGACAACATGTCCCTGGTGAGACAAATACTGGTTTAATATGGTTAGTCATGGGTAAATAAACTGATAGAAATATAAAATGTTTGGCTCCCAGTTTTCTATCTAAGACTTTTTCTTACACAAAAGGCCTCTTTCTCTCAAATATTGTTCACAAATGTGTCTAAATCTGAGCACTTCTCCTTTGCTGAGTTAATCCATCCAGTGGCCTTTTACTGTGAGCAGCCTGAGGCACACCTGTGCAATAATCCTGCTGTCTGATCAGCATCTTGATATGCCACACCTGTGAGGTGGATGGATTATCTCGGCAAAGGAAGAGTGCTCACTAACACAGATTTATAAAAATGTGTAAACAATATTTGAGAGAAAGAGGCCCTTTGTGTACATTGATTTCAGCTCATGAAAAATGGGAGCAAAAACAAAAGAGTTGCCTTTATATTTGTGTTCAGTGTAGATATAATGGAACACCTAACCATGTATGTGTATCTTTCTCCAGGTCAGTTACTATAACCAGGCGTCTCCAGAGGTTATTCCCTACATATCCACGGACATTGCCGGCCTCTCCTCCACTTTCTACCACACCTTCTCTTCCTGCAGCCAGTACCTCGCCAAAAACAGACTGCTGTCGGCCTCTGAGGAGCCAACTGACCCAGACCAGACCACAAACACAGACAGTCCCACCTGGGATGCTGCTGCAGACGGTCTGTCAGCGCCCCCCCACAGCACCAAGCTGTAGAGTCAGGGTTATTTCCAGGCCAGTTCACATCACGTGTACAGTGTTGGGTGAGGTTAAGATGCTGCTTTACAACATGGTACTATTAACACGGCATTAAGTGGTCACAGTGATCAAAAGGTGATATTTAGATTCAATCTAAATATCACAAAAAAGTGAGCCGAGAAAAAATAATGCTCTAATATTCAACCAGACTCTGATATAAAACACAGACCTAATTTCAAAATAAAGACTCATTCAATATGAATGATTGTGCCTTCACACAATTGAAACATTGGAGTCTGTGTCTAGCTATTGTCAGATAAAAATACGTTTTGTCTGTGAATCTACGGTTCATATTTTTGTAAAACTAACCAACTGCAGGCTTTTTATGAGATGCGGGTAATTTTTTTAAAGAAACACTAAATGTAGCAGTTAATGGTGAGAGAAATATCAACACATTCTGACTGCAATGAGCAGAAGTACTTCTGTCTTTTTTATAATAAATTGATGTTTTATTTTTATTTTTTAAAGACATTGTAATAAAATGATTTCAACTGTGCCCTTCCACTCATAATTAAACTGTAAAATAAACACAACATATAATTACAACACTGCATTATACTGCTTAGTCTTGGAGTCAGTATGATGGTAACATCATCTTAGTCTTTGAACTAGCATGGCCCTGTGAGACTGAACTGAAGCCAAACTCATCCATTTGAACGTAAAAACAGACATGTGTCTACTGATTAGGAACAGGTATCCAACCATCAAAGCTTCAATGGAATCACAATTCGTTTAGCAGGTATTTGGTCAAAAATCAAAGTGTTATGATGTTTAAGGAAAAGGCAGGAAATCATCAAAGTAATCACATCCTCATGAAAATGTGTGAACTCTTCGGCTGTCAATCTGACTCCGAAAGACTCTGAGGTGAAAGGGCTGCCGTTCTGGGGCTCCAGTGTTGCCAGCCGGTTTCCACGACTTCCTCCTCTGTGTGCTGCCTGTTGTTGACAGTCAACTTGAGAAACGGGACTGGAGTTGGAGTGGAGAGAGAAGAAGGTAGCCAGTTAAGCTATTGTTAACTAATAAATGTTGTCAGACAACACTCGATGTGTTCTGGGATTACATGAGGACCAATGATCTGCCACTTCTGCTCTTCACACAGTCTGTTTGACTGCGTACAACCAAACTCCGCTCAAACTTGATTTGGTCAACTCTAAACAAACAACAGACTAACCCTAACCCTGAACCAATGATGGAAAGTAACTAAGTACGTTTACTCAAGTACTGTACTTAAAGGTCCCATGTCATGGCCATTTCTACTGATCATAATTCCATTGTTGAGGTCTACTAGAATAGATTTACATTGTTCAATGTTCCAAACTCACATTGGTTTCTCACACAGCATCTCTTAGTATGTGTATTCACTCTGTCCTACACGGCTTGTTGGAGCTCCTGCCCCCCCCCCCTCCCTATGAGCCCACTGTGCTCTGATTGGTCAGCTCGCCCACTGTGTTCTGATGAGTCCACCACCGTTACAGCGGAACATCAGTGATTATGTGTTACAATGGCGTTAGCAACCAGAACATGACACCAGTAATGACAAACAGATGAGAATGCTGCGTGAGGTCTGGGTGCCGTGTTGGCGGGACGTTGCGCCTCCGCTGCGAGGCTCCACTAGCACCCTCAGCGCGTCACAGTTGTGTGTGTGTGTGTGTGTGTGTGTGTGTGTGTGTGTGTGTGTGTGTGTGTGTGTGTGTGTGTGTGTGTGTGTGTGTGTGTGTGTGTGTGTGTGTGTGTGTGTGTGTGTGTGTGTGTGTGTGTGTGTGTGTGTGTGTGTGTGTGTGTGTGTGTGTGTGTGTGTGTGTGTGTGTGTGTGTGTGTGTGTGTGTGTGTGTGTGTGTGTGTGTGTGTGTGTGTGTGTGTGTGTGTGTGTGTGTGTGTGTGTGTGTGTGTGTGTGTGTGTGTGTGTGTGTGTGTGTGTGTGTGTGTGTGTGTGTGTGTGTGTGTGTGTGTGTGTGTGTGTGTGTGGCTCCACGGAGGTCCATTGGGTATGGTCATGTCACTGTACCCAGGAAGAGAAAGAGAAATCTCCAATGAGGCGTTCTGGGGCAGCACAGACAGGTCTTCTCTGTGTTAGAGTTTTACTCCCTACAGGGTGTACTTTGAGGGTTTTTGACTCTGCAGACCGTTTACATGCAGAACAACCTTCATAACACACAAGGGGACGGGTAATAACCGGAAAAACATGACATGGGACCTTTAAGAACTTTTTTGACATGTTTTACTTCAGTATTTACATTTAAGGTTACTTTTTACTTCTACTCCACTACATTTCAGAGGTGAATATTGTACTTTGTACTACACTACATTCCTATTAAATGAGTAGATACTTTGTACATATAAAAAGATATGATACAGCATATGTTATAATGTAGTACTATTCTATTCTATCTAAATTTGGTCAATTTTGACAAACTACACCACTAAATTGCTCTCACAAGTATGAAAACAGAATACATTTAAAAACATAATAACAAATATACTTTGAAATATACTCTGCATAACGAGTACTAACTTTGTTTACATTTTGATTGTACTACTTTTGTACTTTTACTTAAAGAGCCTGTGACACGAGTTTCCCCCATCATCCAAACACATCAATTTGAGTAAATATTGTCCCCTTGAAAACCGTTATTGAACTGATTTTGGATATTTGTACTTTGATAACCATTAATCTGCCCTTCAATGTTGACCATTTCCTGGATCTTCTCGGGGATTCTTCAAGTCCCGCCAAATTACGTGTGACGTCATTGCGGGCACAGCGCTCCAGCTGCACCGTTCAGGATCCCAGCATCTGCATGTAAACGCACGATGGTGCACACAGCAGCAAGCTCAGACAGCGATGACAGTTTAATGTTGAACGTGTCTGAGAGCTCATATGAGGCTGAAGGATCGCTTTATGTTGTATCTATTAGAAGTTTAGGAATTAGGTGCGTCAATATGGGCGATCATACAGTCATGTAGCTAGTGGTGGACTGGGACTAAAAATCATCCCGGGACTCTCGACCGGCCCACTTCGGTACCGCTAGTAAGTTGTCAACGAGGGGAGTGGGGATGTCAGGGGCGGCGGGTGCTGTAGATAGTAAATGTAAATATTTGTGTCACTGCATCCTGGTAAAATACAAATATAATGCAATGTGTGTGTCTTTGACATTAGCGCTGCTAGCCACCTGTGCCCTGTACTACGAAGCCAGTTCAACAGACCCTGGATATGTTTGAGTAACAAACTAACTAACAACAACAAACTAACAAACGAGATCTCGCTAAGCGGTCCTACGACGCTGGTTATCAACTCGGTAAATCAAGCCAGGGTTTCTCTCACCAGCTGAGAGCGCGTTCACATCTAAGACACGAGTGGATCTGACTTTAATTACATTTGACTCGAGTGTTTCGTCAACATAATGTGTTGCTTAAAATAATACTTCTGCATACAGTATGTGACACTGTAAGTGTTGCAAGGCCAGACACGGCAGATAAGGAAATATATGATATATTATGATATTATATGATCGATGATCTGATTGATGATGTAATATGAATGATAAGTGCGACACGTCGACGTCTTCTCTGCATAGGCCTACGGCAGTTTAAACTGTATTTCCTTTATCCTGTAATATGACTTGAGAGATTTAAACTCCGCACACTGAGTTGATCTCTTTTCTATAGACGCCGGAGGCGGGCAGCGTCAGGTAAAAAAAGTTATTTAGTCTTCCCAAACCTGAGCCTCACGCGCCGCCTATGGGGGATGTGCTAGTGACTTATCCGACCGGCCCACTTCGGTACCGGCCCATCGGGATTCGTCCCGATGGCCAGTCCGCGACTGCACCCAGCCCACGTAAACTGTCAACGGGGGGAGCCTCGCTGCGGGGAAACGGTGGACCTAGTGTCCCGATCGGAGTGGGAATAATAATAATAATAATAATCCGTGCATTTTATCCATTAATTTCCCCAACATTGTGGTAAAAAAACCACACGTTTAATCCATGTTGGTGTACAACTTCAAAAAGCATCGGTTTGTTTTCTCATCAGGAAATGCAGACCGGCACAAGCAAACGATTTTTAATCATCATCCTCACGATCATTTAATCTATCATATGTTCGCCGAATTGACATGAAAGCACTAATACATGTAGTTTCATCCACTTGAGTTTACAACTACAAAAATAATCGATTTGTTTTTATATCACATCCCACGGGAGGAAATTCAGCAGCTCTCACTACCGATTTGTAATCCTAATTTAATCATCATCTTCACCACGATCATGTATGTTTATGTTCGCCGAATTGACATGAAAGCACTGACAAATATGAATATACTGTAGTCAACTTCATTAAAACGTTATTAACGTGCCTAAACTCAGTAATTCACCATTTCTACGCATGACAACACAGTAGGCTTGTTTGAGACAAGCAAGACCTGCGCAGTTGCGATCAACGTCTTGCTAGTGCGTTGCATGATGGTTAGTCATTTTGTCCGACTTGCTCTGGAGGCTCGCCTACATGAGACTTTGAAATTTCGCGGGACAAAGACGCCCGCAGCCTTGAGAGCGAGGCGAGGCGAGTTGGCGCAGTTGCTCTCCACGGGCTGCGGAAGCGAAATGCTTGATGGGAAACGGCTCGCTGTATCTCGAGCTGAGCGCTCATTGGTGGTTTTTACCACGTGCTGCTGATGAAACTCTCCAATTGGCTGGCAAAAGTTTGTTGTTGTTTTGTGTCAGTTTTATGTCGCCACATCCATTCCCATTTTTCATCATTGTTCCACAATGTTTATCATCATGAAATTAATATCTATATATTTTATACTATACTTGCACTGCTTACCGTTTTCATACTTTATATATCTTAGCATATTCATACACACTGTTCATACTGCTCTCAGGCTGCTGTGTATATCTAGTGTATTCATACCCCTCACTGTTTATTCATCATTCAATTCATTCTATATTTTATTCTGTAGATTGTGTACATTACTTTTCACTTTACTGCTGGTTGCACCTGGTTAGAAGCTAAACTGCATTTCGTTGTCTCAGTACCTGTAATATGTGCAACAACAATAAAGTTGAATCTAATCTTGAGCAGGAACAAATGTATTTACTTAGTACATATCTGACATTAACGATTAAACACATGTGTGCATTCTTTATAAATGCAAACCGAGGCAAGCCGACTCCGGAGGTGGCGGTATGCACCTTAAAGTTGTTTGCAATCCGCCAAAAAACCGAGAGAAGAAGAAGAAGACGAAGCCGACTCCGAGCATGGACTCCGAGCTGTCCGACTTCAGGCGAGTTTTTTGAGACCTCCCCCGGCTGCGATCGGCTATTCTCGTCTACTTTCGAGGCGAGCCGGTGTCAGTACCAGATATGTTCGGCCTACCAGATATGTTCGGGTGTATTTCCGTCGCATCCGTCATCCGTCATATCCGTCATATACTCACCTCCCTCTGCTCCCCAGCGCTATGCTGCCACACACCGGCCGTCTGCGGAACTGCAGCCGGAGGAACTCGGTACAGCTTGTTATGTGTGTGTACTTAATTATTTACAATTAAAAAATATATATATATTCTGCGTTACTTTAGCCAACACTTTTATAATATATAAGCCTGATCATGTCGTTGAAAGCAAGTACAGATGTTCTCCCTTTTCCACAGTTCTGTGTGAACTTCATCTAAGGCAGATGCTTTGCTTCTGCACCAGTTTAGCAGAAGTCTGTTTTATAAGACTGGTTTTGTTGCAGTCTGTTCATGCTATGTGTTTCTTGCGTAAGACTATATACACACGGAACACATGTATTACAGGGCTGTACCCAGTGTGCTTCATAAAACATTTTTTAAGCTTATTTTTTTAAATTAAGCCGTTTCCATGTTATAACAGCATCTCGTTAAATCAATATCGGAAACAATAATTGTCTTTTTGTGGTTATTTAAATGTAATTTATGGTGCTATTAGAGTGCTTATAGACTGACCCGTTAATACAGATGCCCCCCCCCCCCCTTTGTGTGCGGTGAGCTGGAGAGAAGGCAGTCTATTTATTTTGGTGGAAAAAAAACCCCTAACATATATGGATTGAATCAGAATATTGTGTTGGATCAAAACATATTGTACATTTTGAGAATTCTTACATCTATTACAATACATTTTGAGCTTTGGACAATGTTTGGATCAAACGAGCCAGAAACAACCTTAAGCAGCCACCACTGGAATATTATTGCAGTAATATTATAATACTAGTAGCCTTATATTAGTGTAGCCTAATATTGATCGACAAATATTTAGAAATAAATCTGGTTCTGCCTGCCTGCCTCATCGCACTCTGCCCTGCTGCATTACCATGTATAGTATTTACATTCATAATGATCCTTTTTTGTTGCAGAGCTTTAGAGGCTTTAAGAGACGAACTGTCAATGATGCCAACTTGGCGACCTACAAACTAGATATAGCAATCTTGGAGCTATTGCGTCTAGCTACTTTCATTGGAAAGAGTCTCTAATTTTTTGTATGTATATATTTAATATATCCATCCCAAGCTTACCTACCCAACTGAATGAATTCACACATTCAAGTAAATAGAAAGACAGCACAGCATTCAAGTGTTTATTGAGAATTTGAACTTCAACGTTAATGGAAAAAGCTCCAAACTTTTCTCTACAGCCCTTAGTATCAAGAAATCCTTCTAGTTCCTTTTACATGTGGATAGGAAAACAGCACAGATTGTTCAGAATATATGAGGAAGCCATCAGGGAAGCAGCATGACCCAAGGCAGGACTGCAGAGACAGGTTCAGCCACGACCCGAAGTCCACGACCCGAAGTCCACGACGGGCAGCGTCCGGGAAAACCAAACTTGAAGGTAAGATATCAAATGATGATCTTCATTAATTGCAGTGACAATTTAGTCTATTCTGACATTTGTTTGTGTGAGTTAATCTTTACCTATGATATCTGGTTGCAGAAGGGACTGCAATAGCCTGGATGTTGGTCATCAGAGTAGATGCCCTGCAATTCTCCTCTTTTACCTTTCCCAACATATCCTATGAATAGAAAAAGAAAATATTGTAATTGAATCACACTAGGACCACAACACACTAAATATGTAATGACACATAAACATTATTATCCAGAATAAGAAGTCTACCTGGTTTGCAGTTTTTGTAAGGCTCCAAGCATCCACGGCAGGTGTCAATGGTGTACATGACGTTGAAATCCTGCTTGTATGAAGCAGAGAACAAACTCCATGTAGCAACACCTGTGTAAAACAAGCATTTCAATAGAGCCATTAAAAATATGCATAGACACCACAGCTGTCGTATACTGCTGCACCTTCACTGAATCACTTACTCTCAAGCCAGCGAAAGTGGGCCCCTCTTCTGAAAGACACAGTGGACATTGTGTCTCTGAAGGTGGTACACACTAGAGTGAGTGATGAGTACGCTTTGTCACCTTCCTGGAGAACCACTTCCATCAGAAGGTCCGAGAGAAGACAGTTTGGCAGCTGTGAAGTATTGGTCAGACTAGATCAAACATATTTAACAACACATTGACTAGACTGTTGCCAGCACAATCGAAATACCAAGATTCTTTGGGCTTCAGGTAGCAAAAATACACATTTTTAATATTAATGTTGAATATATCACACACATTTTTCTTATGTTTTGTTATTCTTCTCCTTGAGGTAAAAAACAGCTATCAATAAAGTTAAAAAAAGCAGTGAGACATAATAGTTGGAAATTCTGCCGTGATCATAGGTCGTTTTTTAAACAAAAAACAGTTACTGCTTCACTGAAAATATATTACCTCCAATATGAAGCACATGTCGGACTTTTGAAACTGGACCTTTGAAGGAAAATATAAGGTGTGGGTCATGTGATTGTTTAATTACATGTGTATACAATTATCAATATTGATATGTATGCATGTGTTAAATAATCTGGATTGTTACATTTCTTTATCACAAACAGGAGTGTGCCTATTGACCTCATGTTCTGTCTTTTGCTTCTTTGAGACCCTGTACACTGGCTCCAGTGCCCCTTTGAGCAGCTCTTCGGCCTCATTGGTCCAGTAAGAAAACCTCTGTCCGTGGCTATAAAAATCACATAATATCAGGATGAAAATGTAAATCAGTGTCAAAGAAACTGTTGTCTATAAAGTAACATTTAAAATGTGATTTACCCTTCAATCTGGTACCGTTCCATGAGCATAATGCACCACCATTTCCGGATCTGTGCTATGTCCCGCTAAAAGAAAATGTAACAATAATAAAGTTGAAAATGAATGGAACCTCATCATTTGTCTACTCAATGTTAGCCCCCTCTTCCCCCTGAAATACTAACTCAGAGGATAAATACTGACCTCGGTAAACCAAAGTGGAGCATCTGTGCTGAAGTTCAGTGCATACTGTGAAAGGATAAAGATCTGTTAAGTTATGAGTTTCAAAAACTAACAAAACCCCTTAAAAAAAAGTGTCAAGGGAGGAATTTACCATCAGTATGAAGACACCACAGTCATTGCCCGTGGTTTGGTGAGGCAAACCCTGTAAGAATTTGGAATATAACAGTGATGTTCATGGTCAAATGGAAAATAAAGACATGTGAAAGCAGGTGTATGAGATGGTGGAGAAATGTACCTTGACGTCTCTGCCGAACTTTACTGTCCACTGACCTGGAGCAATGCGGTGCGCTAGGTCACTGTCAAAAGAAATGATAAGACATGGGAATTGATTTGGTGAAGGAACGCTATACTCAATATAATTCATGTTTTTGGATTTCCTTACATTGAACTATTGCATGCCTTAAAAGAGGAAAGTTATGAAAGCCACTGAACGGGGCTAAAATAAAACAAACAAAAATACGTTTACCAGCCTCTGAACAAAGCTGAACTTGAAAAACAACCTTTGAACAAGGCTTATAACAAAATGAACATTATAATTCATAGCATCCTGTTGCAGACTCTTTTTCTTTTGGTTCCACTAAGGACACTCCAGACTTTGTGGAAATGGAGATATATTATAAATGAATTTGATCAGATTCAGACCCCTGGTCTACAAGATGGTTACTGCAGTATTAGAATACTATAAACTATTTAGAACTCCCATACAAGCCACAGAACGGTAAGGGGGTAATCATGTTACAAAAACCTAAATATGTCCTTGTAGGAATTGTCCCCAAAGCCATCTGGCTTAAGAGGGTCGAGCAAATATAACTCTCTCTTTGCTGGCTTGATCACCTGTCAACCATTGACAAAATAGCTGAAATTAGACATAATCAAACACCAGAAGAAAACCACACAGCACAACTTATGTTCATTTTGTACATGCTGGTGAGATTATTTGGAACAGACTCATGCAAAGCAAATAGTGATCTGCCTTTCCTTGCTGCCGACTCCAGGCAGGGATGAAAACCATGTCCTTGGTGGCCAATTGGTCAGCCTAGTATTTTAAACAAGGGATTTTAAGTTGCTGTATATCAATTTCAAGAAACATAGGTCTCAAGCAACAGGAACTTACTGGAAAACTGGCCAACGCGTCAGCTGTTTTGGACTTCCAGGTAGGAACCACATACATATCCACGATGTATATATCTTTGCCCTATATTGATAGTTTTTCAAAAAAAATGAAATCTTCATAGAAGTATGTTCAACAACAAGAGACAACCACACTTCACGAGATTGGAGTTTCACCACTAAACAGCTATTTAGAAAATATGTGTTATTCAAAAGAAAAAAGCAGGCCAATGATGTCTGTTGAAAACCGTACATGTCTTTGGGTGGCTTCTTGTACCATCTTCAGGCACGTGTTTCCAATCTGAAACAGTAACAACAGTAAGTTACCTGTGCCATTTATTTGAGACAAGATGAAGTTGGGAGGAAAGCTCAAGTATACCTACATTTGACTCCATGCACTGAGGAAGACCCAGGCTCCAAAAGTCCTCTCTGGTCAGGCACACATCACCCTCCTTCACAATGACCTCTGCTCCAGGCCTATTGTGGTCTAGCACATAGCTGAGCTGCAAATAACAGATTGCAAAACATACTTCAAGCCAATAGAAAACATAGAAAAATTCAAATCAAATCACTGTGCATGAAGTAAACATATATCTACCAGCTTGTCTTGAATCGGATGTAGATCCTTTGCGTATTTCGCACCAGAGAGGGCATACTGGTGGTCAGCAACAGACCCCTCCGAATCCAACTTCGGTTCAGCTGTTATTAGATAGACAAAAAATAAACAGTATTATTGAAGTACCACACATGAAGTATACCTAAAATGTGTCCTTGTATTGATAATCAAAATACCTCTCAACATAGGCCTGATAAAGGGCTTCAGCTGAGACACATTCACACTCTGTCTCAGCTGAGCTCCTGTTGAGCTCAACAGGGTTGCCACACCCTTGTTGGTGATTGAGGAAACCACATAAGGGCCAAACCAGTTGCACTCCAGTTTTCCACCTTTTCGGCCCTCCTTCCTCTTATTCGCTCTTAGGACCTCATCTCCAACGTTAATCAGGAAAGATTTCACATTCTTTCCCTTGCGTTTTTCAAAAGAGATTTTCTGTCTCTGTTGTGCTATTTGGATGTTCTGGTAAATCTGAGAAAGATATGTAACAGTTATCATTTACAGTCCTTAACATACGCTTGCATTTTTTAGGAGTTATTATGTTTTAAATATTGCCATTTTATTCTCACCTTCGAGTGCAAATCTGCAATGGTTGCAGCCTTTGCCTCAAGCTGCTGTTCTGCCTCATCAGCAGGCACCAAAACAGAGGTATCATCCCTGTCATTGACTGTAGCATTTATAACACCCGGGACGCGAGGGTGCCTCCCAAACTGGGCAAAATAGGGCGTGCACTTGGTTGACCTCTGAAAGCATAAAAATTCCTTTTAGTATCTCTGTTGAGTATTGTTTCCATCTGCATTTGTTACAACATTGTACCTGCTTTGAGGTGTTAATGCTTGCCACAATGCCCCTCAGATGTAAATCCCAGTCATTCTGGTCCTCTCCACAGTACTTTGCAAGTGCTTTTTTTATGTTTTGGTTTGTACGCTCATCTTGGCCATTGCACTGGGGATGGTACGCTGAAGTGATGCAGTGTTTTACACCCAGTGCATCAAAAACACCACGGTTGACCTGCAGATGGTTTAGTGTACACCAATTACCAAATTACCTGAAAAATCGTATTACATTGTTACACATAACACATACACTGTATTAGATAGATTATTGTACCTCATTGACAAATTCCCGTCCTTGGTCGGTAATGATCTTCTCGACAAGACCGAAATCGAGAAGAATATTTACAATCTTTTTTGAGACCTCAACAGCTGTTTTGTGGTAGAGCGTTTTTGCTACCACCCACTTTGTGAACAGATCAGTCGCTGTTAGAATGTATCTGCAATATAAAATGCAGAATGTTGTAAATACATACAGAATCACTGTAAATGATTTCCTTTCTTTTGAAACCAGATTATTCACGTTTAGAACCTTTAAAGGAGGTTACACATGCTTCAGCCCATCATGATAGTACCTTTTGCCCTTAGCAGTGGAGGGAAGTGGGCCAATGAGATCCACACCAAGGACAGTCCATGCCTCGGGAACATGAATGGGATGCAGTACGGGTGCAACCGTTTTAATGACCTCGTGTTGCTGGCAGCGGGGACACTCATCAACCTTAGCAAATATCATACATTTTCAATCAGCAAAACAAAAAACTTTAGGTATAAAAATGATAGAACAGAGAAAACTTTCAGAGGAGACAGAATTAAACTGTTAAAGTTCTGAAATATGTTTTCTCTGCTCTGATGGAGCTCAAACTGTCTCACTCTGTTTCAATGTACACATACAACACATTTCTGTAGATCAATAATCAGTCAGTCAGTCAAAATCTCCCACCCATTTCTTCACGTCCTCCCGCATAGTGGACCAGTGGTACGTTGCCAAAACCTTCTCGGTGGTGCGCCTTCTCCCTACATGACCTCCGGAACCCAGGTTATCATGGCACTCCTTCAGGACATTGATAATTTGGTCCTTGGTGCACACAACCATCCTCTCATTGTCCTTGTATGTGTAGTACAAATCTCCAGCTGGCACAACAGGAACAACAAAACAATCATTTAGACATGTGTAGAGATGACATTATGACTAAAAGCTGTTCAAGAAATCCAGTGGCAAATGTGGTTTAGACATAACTACAGTAATGTAAAGTGTGTATAAAAAGAAAAAGGAGAAACAAGCTGTGGAGTCCTTGCGATTTACTGAAAAATGTTGGAATTGCAATATGATAAACCATTAGAGGTATGATCACTTTTGCACCAAAAAACACCATTAGATAAATAGATAGATAGATATATACTTTATTGATCCCTATAAGTAAAGGGATGTGATGATGTCACATGTACAGGGGGTTTATACCTCATAATAAAAACGTATGTTCGTGACTTAACCATGGTCTTATTCTGTTACTTACCTTTGATCAGGTATTGTTTGGATGCCCTCCGAATTAACGCCTTCCTTTTATCATGCTTTTCAGCGGCGATGGTGAGATTGTGGTAACCACCATTGAGCACGTACTGCTTTATCTCAGCATAAAAGCTCTCCATTTCTGTCATGAAAGTTAAAATGGTCGCGGTAATTATGGGGAAGCGGAGGGATCTAGATCGTTCACACATAACAAGCTGTACCGAGTTCCTCCGGCTGCAGTTCCGCAGACGGCCGGTGTGTGGCAGCAGAGCGCTGGGAGCAGAGGGAGGTGAGTATATGACGGATATGACGGATGACGGATGCGACGGAAATACACCCGAACATATCTGGTAGGCCGAACATATCTGGTACTGACACCGCAACGCGTCTCAAACAAGCCTACTACGTTGGAAACGCATTAGGCACACCCTCATGGGGGCACACGCATGTGATTGGCTTAAAATTAAGCAGACATCTGATTGGCCGAAGACAGTCGCCTCTTAAAAAAAGTAGGCTTGTTTGAGACGCGTTGCGGCTCGCCTCGAAAGTAGACGAGAATAGCCGATCGCAGCCAGGGGAGGTCTCAAAAAGCTCGCCTGAAGTCGGACAGCTCGGAGTCGGCTTCGTCTTCTTCTTCTTCTTCTTCGCCTTCTTCTTCTTCTCTCGGTTATTTGGCGGATTGCAAACAACTTTAAGGTGCATACCGCCACCTCCGGAGTCGGCTTGACTCGGTTTGCATTTATAAAGAATGCACACATGTGTTTAATCGTTAATGTCAGATATGTACTAAGTAAATACATTTGTTCCTGCTCAAGATTAGATTCAACTTTATTGTTATTGCACATATTACAGGTACTGAGACAACGAAATGCAGTTTAGCTTCCAACCAGGAGTGCAACAAGCAGTAAAGTGAAAAGTAATGTACACAATCTACAGAATAAAATATAGAATGAATTGAATGATGAATAAACAGTGAGGGGTATGAATACACTAGATATACACAGCAGCCTGAGAGCAGTATGAACAGTGTGTATGAATATGCTAAGATATATAACGTATGAAAACGGTAAGCAGTGCAAGTATAGTATAACATATATGGATATTAATTTCATGATGATAAATATTGTGGAACAATGATGAAAAATGGGAATGGATGTGGCGACGTAAAACTGACACAAAACAACAACAACATTTTGCCAGCCAATTGGAGAGTTTCATCACCAGCACGTGGTAAAAACCACCAATGAGCGCTCAGCTCGAGATACAGCGAGTCGTTTCCCATCAAGCATTTCGCTTCCCCAGCCCGTGGAGAGCAACTGCGCCGCCTCGCCGCGCCTCGCTCTCAAGGCTGCGGGCGTCTTTGTCCCGCGAGATTTCAACGTCTCATGTAGGCGAGCCTCCAGAGCAAGTCGGACAAAATGACTAACCATCATGCAACGCACTAGCAAGACGTTGATCGCAACTGCGCAGGTCTCGCTTGTCTCAAACAAGCCTACTGTGTGTGTGTGAATCTAGCTGCGTGACCTGCGTCAGGGGAGTCTCAAAAATCCACACACAAATGCAGAGAGATCCACACACAAATGCAGAGAGATTCACACACAGAAAGCGTTTTTTATATAAATGTAACAACACTCAAATGTGTTTTTGATGTAACTATTTGTGTGTGGATCAGAAATATATTTGTGAAACTTTTTTACATTTATAAAATGATAAGTTTGTGTGTGTGCATTGAAAAATATGTGTGTGGACGGAGACATTTATATATAAATCTGGAATTACATTCGTGTATCCTTTTGTGTGCCTTTATTTATTTTTGAGACTGAACTGACCCCATAGCTATGCGCCGTCATCCGAGCTAAACATCAAGAATTGGTCAAAATCTGCAGCTTGAGGAGGGAGAGGAGTGCTTAGGGACCGTCTACAAACTGCAACGGGGTTTTGCGAGATATCGCAAAAGTATTGCGAGATCTGGCAAAACTTTTTTTTTTGTTTTGTTCAAATAATCTTTTTTTCTTCTCCATGTCCCCTAGGGGGCTCTGTACAATTCAAACGGGATCGAAAGATAATCTTTCTCTCTCCATTGACTTCAATACATACTTTTTTCGAAATAAGGTCCCATGGAGGTCCACCGGAAGGGGAGGAACTTCGCAACTCTATAGAAATATGAACAGGAATGTAGTTAATTTATAAACATAATGAGAAGTCATAAATATATAAACTTATTTACAGAAATATGGTTTCTGTAGCTGAAAGTAGGCTGAATGATACTTTACGAATTGACAAAAACATGAATAGAAAAATATTTATGTTTTAAAATCTAATATCATGTTAAATAGCCTCTTGGAGGTGTATACAAAAACGTACAGGAAGTCGGCCATTTTGAATTTCGCCCTCCATACTTCAGAGATCTTCTAGGGATTTGATCCGATCGACTCCAAATTCGGCGGGTAGCGTCTCAAGACATGGGGGATGAAAATGTATCAAAATCGTAATTTTTCACTGCACGGTGTAGTCGTTATGCGGAGCCCATTTTCACGTCCGCTCGATGCTAGGCAATCCCTCGCCATGGAACACGATGATGTCATAACTCCAACTGACCAGTAGCGTGGCGTGGGGAAAAATGTAGGGGAAGCCCATTTTTTGGGTCGGGGGGCGGTCAATAACGTAACCATATGAGTGATTACAGCGCCCGGTATCGTTTGACACACATTTGTATCACACAGATGCAGGACTTGCACACGCCTGTTATCTAACCGACAGGTCCGCACGCACTCTCCAGCTGAAACTCTCTTCTTATTAATTTAAGCATTTTACTTATTAATGTAGGCAGACAATCACACAATCTATGTGATTTTTGGATTTACCGTGCCTCTCAATTGCCCGTGACAGGTTGGCAAGGTCGATGAATCCTGAAGTTGCCCAAGGATTGTTCAGGGAGCACGAATCCTTGTCAAAAAGAAGACATGGCCAGCCAAATAGACGCTGAAGTTTAGCGCTTCCAGTTAGCCACTCTGTGCGGACATAATTGTCCTCATTGAACGTCCGATTCTCTCCCTTTTTCCTCTGTGTACACACAGCTCGAGTGCGGGCATTGGCCTGTCATCTGATTTAATTTTCAGTTGCTGCTGTAGCGGAAGTTTAGTAAAGTTATGTTTGATTAAGTACGCCAAATCTCCACCCTCCATAATGCTTCATTTGCTTGATAATTTCTAACGGCGGTGATGACAGTTACAGTATTAAAACTGATGTTGATGTGATTTGATTGGATGGCAGTGTCCAATCAAATCGCCAGCCGCCAGCCGCCCCTGAAGGGAAGCTAGAGGCGGCTGGCTTCCCTTGGCATGGCCCTGACCAATCACAGGTTGGCAGGGGCATCACGTGGGCCTCATCTGATTGGTCAATCCCTCCATTTTTTTTCACCAAAGGAAGCCAGATTCGGCTGGCCTCCTCTCGCAACAGAGAGTGCAATCTACTGTTTCACCATAACATCTAGAGGGGCGCTGTTTCACTCTTTGTAAAGTACTCAATGAGAATGGGGGAGAGACGGCCGGCAGCAACACACAGCAAAGGAGAATTATCGAAACAAAACAAAGTGTTTTTATTTATTTATTTAAATTATAACTACAATCCGAAAAAACAGGGGAAGCCTGGCTTCCCTTGGCCTCCGGGAGAAAACGCCACTGCAACTGACATAGTCAGAAAGCCGCCAAACGTCACATGATGGTTAACACTGCGGCCCTGAACAGCTCTACGCCAAATCTAAAGTTTCATCATATGCCGTTTCCATGGAAACGCAGACCTCGCCATAAAACACAATGTGGTCGTAACTCTTAGGAAAATTGTCCAAATGGCACCAGACTTCAGATGATGGCTAATGGTCTGGCCCTCAACATGTCTATATGACAATTGTGAGATTTGTTAAAACGCTGTTGCCATGACAACATGTTACTCGCCATGAAACACGATAACGCTGTCACTCCTATATGAAAATTGTCAAAAAGTGCTTAAACTTCACTTTTGTGCTAACGGTCCAACACTTCACATGTTTGATAACGATGCAGCCCTCATGATATCTAAGCTTATTATGGGGTATCATCATATAGCGTTGCCATGGCGACATATCACTTGTCATTAAACAAGATTTTTATGTTACTGCTGTAACTCCTGTAGACATTGTCTGATCGGCCCTAAACTGCCCACGTTTGCCAACGGGCGAGTCCTCGAGACACCTAGGTGACGTGTCGACGTGCGGACAACAGCCAACCTGCACGGATCGTCGAAGACCCGCTCATCGCTGCTCACAGTTTTAATTTAATTAAAATTAGTTTTTGTCCTGTCCTTTTGTTGTCTTGTTCCTTCCTGTTTTATTTTTGAAAAGTAATCCTCCCTCTCATTTCAGGTCGCTGTGCTCCCCGCCCCTGTGTGTCTCCTGCATTTTTGATTGTCTACCTCGCCCTGATTGTTTCCACCTGTGCCCCCTTACCTTGTGTGTATATATTGTCCTAGTCCCCCCCCTGTCCTGTGCCAGTGTATCCATTAAAAACAACAGAGCCCCTCTCCATCCCAACACCTTTCATCTAATATACAATCCTGATTCCATTAGCTTTATTATCTTGTTTTGCCTAACTGCCAACATTAGTAATACACACTAGCACTTTCATCTAAACATACAGTAGAGGAAGGAGCATTAGCAATATTACTTTCGGTGGTGGCAAAGGCAATATTAGTATTAGCAGTTTATACATTTACTTTTCACACACACACACACACACACACACACACACACACACACACACACACACACACACACACACACACACACACACACACACACACACACACACACACACCAACATCAGATCAACACAACAGCTCTTGTTCTGTGTCAAAGCTTATGTTCATTGTTCTGTTTACTGGTGGTCTTCTTTATGTGTCCTGTTTATGTTCTGTCCAACTGGATTTGATTTAGTTAAAAACAGTGTTATTATTATACCATTTATATGTTTTTCCTTTCATATTTATGTAAAAACAAACATTTCTCAATACCACTATTCATAAATAGGCTTCTGTTTGTTAAAGTGTCAAAATATCATGTGGTGCGACCTTTATATATACAGTCTATGGGTGCGACCAAATATTTATTTTACTGCAATACATTTGAAGAAATATATCTTATTTCTCTTGATGAAATATGAATCACTGATATATATGCTATAATAATAAGTGAATTGTATTTATTTAAACATATTTCTCAGATTTATGAGATTTAAAGGAAACATTTGAAACGATACATTGAAATTATTAAACAGAAATTTTAGATCACTTCAACAAAATAGAAATGCACATTTACTTACCTTTTTAACACTAAGATTACTGGCAACTTAATGTTAAAGATATGTTAAAGTTAAAGATATTAAGATGCAGTTTATTTTTATTGAAAATAATGAGCTGAAACATCAACATGGAAAAAACATTAGAAAATGTAAACACTTCAACATAAATGTATGTGTCAACAACATTCTTTATGTCGGGAAACTTTCAATACATACTTATTTTCTATATTTTCAAATTGGCCTGATGAAATCCCTGAAAAGTCATGGACCCATATAATCAAGCAAGCAGAGATTGAAATCTTCCGAGAAATGACAGAACGTCAGGAAGGGAGAGCTGCCTTATATTATGGGTTGTTGTGTTTATATAAGACAGATTTTAAACTGTAGGGACCTTCAGGGCAACGCGGCACCTTGCTCTGTGTGAACACCTCTGCTCGGTAGATAAGGCTTATCTGTCTATGTGTTGTAATGCAGCTCTCTGCAAACACTGGAGATTTGTAATCCAGCACAGTAAAGAGCAGCAGGAGAGAATGGGAGAAACTGAGGAGAGGAGCGACAGAGGCACGGAGGAAAGTCCGGAAAGGTCAGTGGCTGTTCATGAAAAGTCAGTAAAAATACTTAAGAGGATACTATCAAATATCTTCTTGAATGCTACGTGTGATTTCATAGGAAGGTGTGTGATCAGTTGTTGTTGTTGTGTTGCTGCAGGATGATGCCGTACCACCAAGCTCTGCCAGCAGAACCACAGAGCAAGCTTTACCTGGGCTGTCTGAACAAACCTCAGCTGATCCTGATCTCTGTGGCTGCTGGACTCGTCCCCCTGATCATAATCATTACTGTCACAGCTGTGCTCGCCACAAAGTCAGGTACAAACAGCAGTTTGGCCAGGATTCATAAGATCTGATACTGCCATTTAGTCAGAAAAACATGTCTGAGTCACAAAAGCCCAGACGTGTTGCTTATCAACGTGTACAAGCATTAGACACAATCATTCCTAATGTAGTCATGTAGTAGTGAGAGTAATAATGTGCTGTGTGTCTGACCCAGTCCTGGTTGTTTGTAAGAAGATTCTCCAGAATATTCCTAATCATCTCACACTTCCTTCAGTACTGATCACATCTTATTTAAATACGTATAGTGAAGTAATGTGTTGTATTTACTTACAATCACTTATGAGACATGTAATTGTTTCCTTACTGTGGCAGCATAATGCATTCCATTGAGAATATACATATTATTGTTTTTCTGAATATTTATTTAATAATTCTTATTGTAATTGTTTTATTAGGAAAGATTACATATTGGCTGTGGTTTTACTGAATGTATATGCCGCAAAGTCCCAAGAGGACTTGTCATTTACTCTATAATGATTTGGTAACTTTCAATGACAAGCAGCTATAAAACAAGATAAAAACACAACATTAACATAGAAGCAAACAAACAGAATAATACATTTTGTGAGAGATAACAAATACTTAAAAGATTTAAGTTGTGGATCATAGTCTGATAAAGTGTCTAATAATCTTGTCAATTCAGAAAAACATTGTTTTCTCAAGTGAATGCATCACCCTTCCTTATCTTGAAGGTTTTTCTCATTAACTGTGTCTGTAAATCCTTATAGGAAACAACTGCTGGGAAATGCAACGGTCTATTGTAGCAGTATTAGAATGAGACTGAATTATGACAGCAGAGAGGGGCCATATCTGTGTTCAAACTGTATGACTTTATATTGTGTGGAGGATGATGTAGTGAGGACCCAAACTCAAACAGCAGCTGTGTGCTCAGAATGACTTTATAATGCCATAAAGCTTTATTTGATTATGACGGTCAAAGTTATTTTGATATACAGGCTGTGAACATTAATGACATAATGCACCAAACTTATATTTATAGCCTTATTTATATTAGATTGATATACCAGGAATCAGATTCATTTATTCACATATAGAATTTTACAGCAAATGGACAGTGTAGACAAAAGTTAAAAAGTAACATTAAATGGAGAGGCAAGCTGACGTTAATACAGAAAATAAAATAAGTACACATCCACGGAACAAAAATAAAAAATGAAGGGAACATATGAGGTAACAACAGGTGATAACATTAATAGTATGTAATAATTAAAAAAGTGTTTATAGCGCACAGTCATCTCTACAACAGCAGTGTAATCGAGTGGCAGCCAGTAATACCAACATATAACGCAGAGGTGGCAGCAAGTTATATCAAAACATAAATAAATTGAGGTGAGGGTCTGACAAAAGATGCTATTGGCTGGTAATCAGAAATGTAGCATCCACAGTCGTATAACTTGACCCCTGCTTGGAGCTCAAGGCCAGGACATCTTGGCCTCTGATCTGCAGTTCGGAAGTCATTTTTAATTCAATTGGATGAAATTTGACAAAGGGACAAAAGTAAGAACTGAAGTGCTCTCTGGATAGACAAAGTTCAATTACTTAAGACCCTCCCCCACTCACCTAAAACAACATTAAGCAAAAAGAAGGGATACATAACCCCCCTTTTCTCCTCTTTGTATAAATGATGTTAAGTTTAAGGGCCTGTGTTTGTCTTTATATCCAATCAGATTCCTCTACTGCTCTTCGCTTGTTTTCTACTGGTGGAGACATGCTGGACTTCCTGGTTCAGTCAGGTGATATCAGCTCACCTGACGGCTTGATGGCTACCTGGTACCACAGAGCTAACAGCAAGAAGGACATGAACAAAGCCCTCACAAGTAAACTCACACACTCAGTTTTTTCAGTGCATACAGTACCATACACTGGCCCATCCACACGGCGGCGTGCATTGAAGCTTCAACGCTTCTGCCCGTTCACTTTGAATGGGGTGACGTCACGCTTTGCCGAACTGCATTGTGGTCGCGTTGCTCGCTTCAAAAGTTGAGCAATGTTCAACTTTTGAAGCTTCGACAGAAGCGTCAGCCAATCAAATCATATGCCAGTACAAGCTCTAGCCAATCAAACCACGTGCTTGTGTGTCAGGGGCGGGAGATTCAGGTGATTAGTTGTTGGTCGAGTTTCAGACACGCCAGCCGGCAAGCTTCAACGCACGCTGCCGTGTGGACGCTGCGTTAGCCTACAGGACAAGATATGGATTATATTTGTAATCAATTAGTATCGGCTAATCCTGTTTGTGTCAGGCAGCAAATTTGACTACCTTGTGACTGACAGGTGGTTACCAAGGTGATGTATGGTTTGGGTGTGAGTTGGACCGAACACATTGGCCAAAAGAAATCCTAGAACCCATGGACTATTGTTTGACAACAATAAAGCTTTTTATTAGTTCAAAATTAGCTTGTCCATTATTGAAATGTTATCTCTTGTCTCTACACCATTTATGCATTTCAATTTGCTAATCCGACTACAAACAATCCAAAAGGAAGTCTTGTTTCTTATCATTGAAACCCCAAAATATTGGCCCTTGCCCCCTGAGGCTAAATTAACTTCAGACAGATAGCCAACGGAAGGAAGACTGTTACATAGCAACATAATGCTCAATTTAACACATGATTTGTCTACACTGTCCCCTCCTCTCGTCCTATCAGGTGATGCTATGATCCTGGAGGCTGATATCACTCTGGAGGGTTATGGAACAGCCAATGAGAATCCAATCCCCATCATGGCCCACCCTCCTGACATCTATAGTGACAACACTCTGGACCAATGGATGGATGCAGTGCTTGCCTCTAGAAAAGGTACTCAGTAGAACACATGGGCCTTTACAGTATGTGTCCATCCCACAGGTGTTAATGCTCTGTGTCCCTGCAGGCATGAAGTTGGATTTTAAGACTCTGAGATCAGTGGGTTTGTCATTGGACCTGCTCAGTCAAAAGTCAAAGAACAGTAGCAGAGGAATCAACCGGCCCGTATGGGTGAATGCAGACATCCTCCTGGGTCCCAACGCACCAGCCTTCCTGCCTATAGTCAATGGAACCAGGTGAACAAGCTGATTTGATGTTGTCTGTCCGTCAGTCTTTGCTGTTCAGAGCTTGTATTGTACATGTATTTCACACATTATTGCTACATTTGATATACTCACTAACAAAGATATCTTTCGATTTTCATAAGCGATCTGGGGAGATGTGGAATATGCCACAGCAAATAATAGGATGATTATAGAATTTTAAGAAAAAGGTACAAGTGACATACAACATTAACTGCAACATTTTTTATAAAACTGGGGTAGACAACCTATTTTTGGCATCATTGGGCAAATTGTGACGAAAACAGAATATTGTTATTCAAGTGATCTGAGAGTAAATCAGAGCTCTGCCCCTCCCGTTGGCTCGGTTTCAGGCTTTATCCTCTAATTTCAACAATCTTTATAGATCCATCTTTTTCAGATATGTTTTTATGGATTTTCTCAATGTTGGTATTGTATAATGCTTATAGCACTTCAATGGTGTAAGACGTACAGTATAGGCTACATTCTGTACTTTGTAATAATGGTGATATTGTCAGGGTTTAGCAAGAAGTTGGACCCGGGTGCAGTTCCAATGAGATGGCAAAAAAGCTGATAACAATAAAAACCAACGCCAAACCGACATAGAAGAAGAAGATTCAACTTATTGTCATTACGTAGTACAGGTATTATGTAACAAAACGGTTTCTCTGCATTTGACCCATCCTAGTGTTAGGAGCAGTGGGCTGCCATTATGTACGGCGCCCGGGGAGCAGTGTGGTGCCTTGCTCAGGGACACTTCGGTGGCACTTGGTCTTTCCGGGACTTGAACTGGTGACCTTCCAGTTGACAAGCCAAGTCCCTATGGACTTCGCCACCACCGCCATAGGGAAGATAACACTAAATACACACAAGACTAATCACAAGACAAGACACAGCTGGGGAGGGGTGAGACACAGGGGCAGCAGGTGGACACAGTGAGACAATCAAACAGGAGGGAAAACACAGGAAGTAAGACAGGACAAGATACAAGGAGAAAATACATGTCAAAATAAAAAAGGAAACTATAAACACAAAAACCAATATCTTGACAGATATATAACGTTTTTGATTGATCGAATATGCTATATGCTAGGTTATTTATTAAAAGGTTATTAAATAAAGTCGTTTTTCTCCTCTCCTTCCATCATTCTTTTCCAGTTTTCTGCAGTTGGTTCAGGAAAAGTTTCCTAATGTGACGTTGTCTCCTGGATGGAAGGTATTACATGTTCTCAACCTACATTAAAAATCATGGTGTACTTGTTTATGACTTCATAGGCTTTTGAGAGGAGCCATTGATGGCAGTCAGCTGGTCAGGTGGACCGTGGATTGGTCAGTTGGTCAGTGGGTCCAGATAATAAGTAGAGCTATGGTTTAGCACTGTGGTCATGTAACCCCCAGTTTCCACCGGGTCCGTCTGCGCCGCGCTGCGCCGCGTCACGGCTGCGCCGTGGTTTTGGTCCGACCTCCTCTAGCGCCATAACCCACCGGACGCGTCCCAGAAGCGTTTCCGAAGCGTAGCGTCGTGCGTGCAGGCTCGCAGTTTTGTTATTGATTTGGGCATCCTGGACATTTGTACTTCTACAAGAAAGTAAGTAGGCTACGTAGTTAAATGTTTTATTTTGTGTAATATGTAGTTGTTACATTCCACTCCACAAACTGCAGCGACTAAAAACTTTCTGATGTTGTCCTAGTGTCACGATCTGTCTGTATTGTATTTTGTCTTGTCTTTTTCTGTCTTTCGTTTTATTTTGAAAGGTCTTCACCTCCTGTCTTGCCTGTTTCTGTCTGCGTTGTGTCTTGTTTAAATCTGTCTGTGGTTCCCTGTCGTTAGTTTCCCTGGTGTGTCTAATTTACCCGATTGTGTTCACCAGGTGTCCCTGTGTTTTCTCCTCCCTCCTCACCTGTGTCTTGTTTGTGTGATTAGTCTTGTGTGTATTTAAGTTCTGGTTTTTCTCTCTGTCTTTGTCGGTTCGTCTTGTTTCATGACTAGTTATTCGGTGAGTATTCTGTCTTTGTTTATCTGCGCCTAGCCTTGAAATAAAGGAGTTTTTCAGTTTATATCTGCATTTGGGTCCTGCCTGCTTCACACACCGTAACATTACGAACCGACCAACGATATGGGCCCAGCAGATCCGTTTGAGCAGGAACTAGTGGATTATACCTTTTCTTTGTCTGACTGCGCTCATCGATGGATAGGAGCGGTCAGGGTTCAGCAGCGAGATGCTGCTCTGGCAGATGCAGTCCACCTTACGCTGAGGAATCAAGATTTGGTAAAATTCTTACCGGCCTGGCTTTTGGATTACCTCACGGTTTGTTTTCCCGATCCTGATAGACCCAGGTCTCCAGATTCCCTTTTTGATACCACACGCATCGGTGTGGTCCGTCTGGCGTCAGCCCCTGCTTCTCACCCAGTGTTTGCTACAGTCCAGGAGCCATTCGCTGGTACTCGTCTGGCTTTTGGAGGTCCACGGAGCCTCCAAACGGCTCCTAAGAGGAGTCGCAAGGCCAGGTTAGCAGCACGAGCCCAAAAGGCCATGGTTCCAGAACCAGTTCAGCCCCCAGCAGCCATGGTTACAGCCCCAGTACAGGCCCCAGCAGCCATGGTTTCAGCCCCAGTTCTGGCCCCAGCAGCCATGGTTCCAGACCCAGTTCTGGCCCCAACAGTCATGGTTCCGGCCCCAGTTCTGGCCCAAGCAGCCATGATTCCAGACCCAGTTCTGGCCCCAGCAGCCATGGTTCCAGACCTAGTTCTGGCCCCAGCAGCCATGGTCCCAGACTCAGTTCTGGCCCCAGCAGCCATGGTTCCAGACTCAGCTCTGGCCCCAGCTGCCATAGTCACTTATCAAGTACCAACTCTAGTCCCATCTCAAGTCCCTTCTCTAGTCCCTTCTCTAGTCCCTACTCAATTCCTTTCTCAAGTCCTTTCTCAAGTCCCTCCTCTAGTCACTTCCCTAGTCCCTTCTCCAGTCCCCCCTTTAGTCACCTCTCTAGTCCCTCCTCTAGTCCCTTCTCTAGTCCCTTCTCTCGTCCCACCTCTAGTCCCACCTCGAGTCACTTCTCCAGTTCCCTCTCAAGTCTCCTCTCGAGCTACCTCTCGAGTCCCATCTCGAGAGCCCTCTCAAGTCTCCGTTCAAGTTCCCTCTCAAGATCCCTCTCAAGTCATCTCTCGAGTCTCCTCTCGAGTCTCCTCTTGAGTTCCCTCTCGAGTCCCCTCTCCAGTCACCTCTTGAGTTCTCTCTCGAGTCCCCTCTCAAATCACCTCTCGAGTTACCTCTCGAGTTCCCTCTCAAGCCCTCTCTCGAGTTCCCACTCAAGTCCCTACTCAAGTCCCTACTCAAGTACCGTTGGAGGTTCCGCTGGGGGTCCTGCCAACCCTTTGTACTGTCCCGTTGGAGGTCCCGCCGTCTACTCTCCTGCCGGGGGTCCTGCCAGCTCCTTGTCCTGTCTCGTTGGAGGCCCCGCCGACTACTCTCCTGCCGGGGGTCCTGCCAACCCTATGTCCTGTCCCGTTGGAGGTCCCGCCGTCTACTCTCCTGCCGGGGGTCCTGCCAACCCTTTGTCCTGTCTCGTTGGAGGTCCCGCCGTCTACTCTCCTGCTGGGGGTCTTGCCACCCCTGTGTCCTGTCCCATTGGAGGTTCCGCTGGGGATCCTGCCAGCTCCTTGTCCTGTCCCGTTGGGGGTCCCCCGACTACTCTCCTGCCGGGGGTCCTGCCAACCCTATGTCCTGTCCCGTTGGAGGTCCCGCCGTCTACTCTCCTGCCGGGGGTCCTGCCAACCCTTTGTCCTGTCTCGTTGGAGGTCCCGCCGTCTACTCTCCTGCCGGGGGTCCTGCCAATCCTATGTCCTGTGCCGTTGGAGGCCCCGCCGACTACTCTCCTGCCGGGGGTCCTGCCAACCCTGTGTCCTGTCCCATTGGAGGTTCCGCTGGGGATCCTGCCAGCTCCTTGTCCTGTCCCGTTGGGGGTCCCCCGACTACTCTCCTGCCGGGGGTCCTGCCAACCCTATGTCCTGTCCCGTTGGGGGTCCCGCCGACTACTCTCATGCCGGGGGTCCTGCCAACCCTTTGTCCTGTCTCGTTGGAGGTCCCGCCGTCTACTCTCCTGCCGGGGGTCCTGCCAATCCTATGTCCTGTGCCGTTGGAGGCCCCGCCGACTACTCTCCTGCCGGGGGTCCTGCCAATCCTATATCCTGTGCCGTTGGAGGCCCCGCCGACTACTCTCCTGCCGGGGGTCCTGCCAATCCTATGTCCTGTGCCGTTGGAGGCCCCGCCGACTACTCTCCTGCCGGGGGTCCTGCCGACCCTGTGTCCTGTGCCGTTGGAGGCCCCACCGACTACTCTCCTGCCGGGGGTCCTGCCACCCCTGTGTCCTGTCCCGTTGGAGGCCCCGCCGACTACTCTTCTGCCGGGGGTCCTGCCAACCCTTTGTCCTGTCTCGTTGGAGGTCCCACCGTCTACTCTCCTGCCGGGGGTCCTGCCAATCCTATGTCCTGTCCCGTTGGAGGTCCCGCCGTCTACTCTCCTGCCGGGGGTCCTGCCAACCCTTTGTCCTGTCTCGTTGGAGGTCCGCCGTCTACTCTCCTGCCGGGGGTCCTGCCAATCCTATGTCCTGTGCCGTTGGAGGCCCCGCCGACTACTCTCCTGCCGGGGGTCCTGCCAACCCTGTGTCCTGTCCCATTGGAGGTTCCGCTGGGGATCCTACCAGCTCCTTGTCCTGTCCCGTTGGGGGTCCCCCGACTACTCTCCTGCCGGGGGTCCTGCCAACCCTATGTCCTGTCCCGTTGTGGGTCCCGCCGACTACTCTCATGCCGGGGGTCCTGCCAACCCTTTGTCCTGTCTCGTTGGAGGTCCCGCCGTCTACTCTCCTGCCGGGGGTCCTGCCAATCCTATGTCCTGTGCCGTTGGAGGCCCCGCCGACTACTCTCCTGCCGGGGGTCCTGCCAATCCTATGTCCTGTGCCATTGGAGGCCCCGCCGACTACTCTCCTGCCGGGGGTCCTGCCGACCCTGTGTCCTGTGCCGTTGGAGGCCCCGCCGACTACTCTCCTGCCGGGGGTCCTGCCACCCCTGTGTCCTGTCCCGTTGGAGGCTCCGCCGACTACTCTCCTGCCGGGGGTCCTGCCAACCCTTTGTCCTGTCTCGTTGGAGGTCCCACCGTCTACTCTCCTGCCGGGGGTCCTGCCAATCCTATGTCCTGTGCCGTTGGAGGCCCCGTCGACTACTCTCCTGCCGGGGGTCCTGCCAACCCTGTGTCCTGTCCCATTGGAGGCCCCGCCGACTACTCTCCTGCCGGCGGTCCTGCCAACCCTTTGTCCTGTCTCGTTGGAGGTCCCGCCGTCTACTCTCCTGCCGGGGGTCCTGCCAATCCTATGTCCTGTGCCGTTGGAGGCCCCGCCGACTACTCTCCTGCCGGGGGTCCTGCCAACCCTGTGTCCTGTCCCATTGGAGGCCCCGCCGACTACTCTCCTGCCGGCGGTCCTGCCAACCCTTTGTCCTGTCTCGTTGGAGGTCCCGCCGTCTACTCTCCTGCCGGGGGTCCGGCCAATCCTATGTCCTGTGCCGTTGGAGGCCCCGCCGACTACTCTCCTGCCGGGGGTCCTGCCAACCCCATGTCCTGTTTCGTTGGAGGCCTCGACATCACATGTCTCGCTGGGGGTCCTGCCAACTCCTGGTCCTCTTCCGTGGGGGATCCTGCCGAAGCCTGTCCCACCGGCTCCGGTTCCTGTCTGGCCGACACCGGGTCCTGCCCGGCCTCCGGAGCTGTCCCGTCAGCGCTTTCCTGCCCGGCCTCCGGAGCTGTCTGGTCTTCGCCCTCATGCTCGGCCGCCCGAGTCCCCCACCTTAGACTCTGCCTTGCCCTCAGGCCGTCCGCCCGAATCCCCCTTATTGAACTCTGCCTCGCCCCCAGGCCGTCCGCCCGAATCCCCCTTTTTGAAATCTGCCTTGCCCCCGGGCCGTCCGCCCGAATTACCCTTTTTGAACTCTGCCTTGCCCCCGGGCTGTCCGCCCGAGATCCCTTCCTGGTCCTCTGCTGTGCCCCTGGGCGGTCAGCTCAGTCCCGTCCTCCTGACCCCTCCACCCAACCTGGTAGCCTAGTGATACGTACGCATACGTACGCACGCCGCCGTGTGTAGGGGCCGTAACAGCCCGTCTACACTACAGGCATAAAAAAATCTTGAAGCTGGGCGTGTCTGAAGCTTGGCGATTTTTTGCGAGCAACGCGACCAACAACCAATCACATTAATCTCCCGCCCCCGACATACAAGCAATAGCAATGTTAAAACGAAGTAAACTGGATATAAAATCCCCAAACAGGCGAAAACCTACCAGTTTCACCCACTGTCTCTGCCACCTCCCTCCATGCCTGGTTCCTCCGGTTTGTATCCCGGTAAATAGTTCTGGTCGGAAAGAACCGGGTGATTTGCTACCGTAATTTCTCGTTTGGAATATGAGGAAATGAACTGCGGTCTGGCTCTCCCAGCTTGCATGCGGTTTGATTGGCTAGCGCTTGTACTGGCGGGAATTGCAAAAACGGGATTTGATTGGCTGACGCCAGCTTCGAGCAAACATCGAGCCTCAAAAGTTGAACATTGTTCAACTTTTGACGCCGATAGACGCTCGCGATGCTTGCAACGCCTTGCCATGCTACCCACAATGTAGTTCGGCGAAGTTTGTAAATATCCTACGTCACCCCATTCAAATGAATGGGCGAACCGTTGAAAGCATTTTTTGACGCCTGTAGTGTAGACGGGCCGTAAGGCTGTACTGTATCAACGCTTCAAACACTGCTGTGATCATCAGCATGCTAACAGGCTAACAATGACGATGCTAACATGCTGATGGTTAAAAGCAGGTATCATTTATACAATTATCAATTACCTATTATCAAAATGTCATGATCCCAGTGGTACGAGAGAACAATTCAGGAGATGATAAATCAATATGACTCCACAATTCCATCAATTGATTTTTTTCAACGTTATGTACTGGAGCCCCTGGCATGCAGCTGATGCTTTTTATTTCTGATGCCCCTGCCCCTCAGACAGCCAAAGTCCTTTTACTCATAGTAAGAAGCTGATAAAATAAATGTTTTAAGAAATGTATGTATAGTGCGATGTAGTTAAGTCTTTCCGTTCAGGCCACCCGCAGGCCAAGCGTGACATTATTTCGCCCACCTGTGTAAAGAGGCAAAGGATAGCAAGGCTGCCACTCTGTTTGTCAGAAAGCAGTATAACAGCTGTTACATCCTCATGGGATGGCAAGCTCTACTTTAGACCCACAGTTGGGTTTTAGTCAGAATGATTGTGATTCGCTAACATTGCATTGTTTCCGACAGGTATTCTATGGACCTCCACTTTTTGCTAAGACCTACACCGAGGCCATGGTGAAGGACATGTACGATATGATCAAAGATGTTCCCCAGAAGGTAAGCTTTAAAAGGCCTGCACACATCACGTCAGTGGGAGAAAATATACACCTATATTATTGAGTACCCAACTCTAGTGTGGAGAGGACATTTGTATTAGACCCATGAGATTCATTTATACAGCAAAAGAAAAAGCAGTGTCTGCCGGTTACTCGTTATAGTACATGCCTTACAGACCTTCTCTTCAATGCATTTCCGGTAATCAGGTATAGGTTATTGTTATTATGTGATTCAACATTACACTGGTACATAGCTATGCTGTAAGCTCAAAGAAAGATACCGACATGTCAAAAATTATCTTCAGGGGTTTGTACTGCATTTATGTTGGAATATTTGACAACAAACTGTTCCAGATCCTAATTAATGGCTGACACGCTGCATTCCCTTGGCCTGTATTTATCACTGAAATACTGGAAACAAGCTGCAGTATCTGTCTCAGCTCGAGTTACACAGCTTCAATTGGTAAATATTTTTGTAATGATATAGGTGTCACAATATAATACATTGGGATAAAATGCAACGGGCTACTTTAAGCGGGGCAACATATTACAATTTATTGCATTTAAAAAAAATCAAATTTAAGGAAACGTTCTTTTTTTTAAAGCAGAACCGTGGGATCTGTATCCATAATCATAGCTCTACTGTGTGTGCAGTCCCAGCAAAGGAATAATTATTTGCCCATATCATAAAAACAATTAAAAGAGTTTTTCAATTTAATTAAAAACAAAGTGAAAGATATAGTAACAAAAACGTATTCTAGATTATGTTCTATCAATGTTTTTTTGTTTTTTTTTATGCATATAGTTTTATTCTTAAAAGAATGAGAACCGGGGCCAGTCTCCGGATGACTGGACCAAAGATGTGAACGTGCTTTCTCCTTTTGATACTGAGACAGTCCTAACCCCTGCTGTTCCATCTTCAAACTGTCATCCCAATGTTTTGACAACGTGTTCTATTTTGAGACTTTCTCCTTCTATGTTGGCTACATTTTCTACTGACTTCAGTGTTTTTCTAATGAGGGCTGAAGGCCCTCCAGCTACTCCTACCCTTATTTTGTTTTTTTCTAATATTCGCAAGAACATTCTCTAGCTACTCCTACCTCTTTTTTTTTAATCTTTTTTTTTATTGAGTCAGGCACAATGAGATACATTTATATAGTCTATATTTTTCCCTTTCCCCCCCTCCCGGTCCTACATAGTAAAGTAAATAAATACATATATAGGTATAAATACAGTAATGTAAAAGATAATTAAAACAAAATTAATAGATAAGGAAATAAAGAATAATAACAATAATACATGTACCCATATACTCACATATGTATATACACATACACATATATATGTTGATGTAAGGTCCCTTAAGATCCTTACACACCAAACTGACACCAAAGAACACCAAAGAACACCTCCCGACGGAACGTCGCCTCACGTCGCCTCACGTCTTCACGCCTCACGTCTTTTGCCATGTTTCGCACTGGAACACACCGCAAAGACTTCAGCCGACGGACAAGTAGCACGTACGAATTGCGCATGCGTGAGTGGCAATAACTCTCCTTACCAGCAGGCGGCGGTAGTGTGTATTCGTCATTCAAAAGAGGCAACAACCGGAAGACAGACTGCGTGGTACACCCGAGAGAAGAAGAACAATAGCGTGTGCGTTCCATTTTCACTCTACAGCGAGAAGCTCATGGGGCTTTCCCGAACCTGTGTCGAGAGGTGGAGTTAAATGAAATCTCAGATTTGACTTCTTAATAGTTTGTTTGGGTCCCTCACTTCCGTTTCGCTTCTCATGCACTGATTCGCTAGCTGAACAGCCAATCAGAGTGATTTATTTGGCCGACGGCCTTTAGCCACAGCCTTCCGATTCAACATGTCAAATCGGCGGCGGAAGGTGTCGGCACGGCCGAAAAGACATGACGGTGCGGGACACACCAAGACACACCAATCTGAGTAGGGCGACACGACGCTCATCGGCGGCCCGACATCTATCGACGGCCGAAATCGGCTTGGTGTGTTAATGCCCTGACACACCAAGCAGTCACCAGAGAACTCGCCGACGCCGACTGTTGCGTCGCCGTGTTCTCCTGCGTCTTGGCCATGTGTCGCACTGGAACACACCGCAAAGCTTTCAGCCGAGCACGTACGAAATCAGCCATTGGAGTGTTGCTTGTGGAAGACATTCTCAAGCAACAGTCTCTCAAGAGGCGGAAGCGATCAGAGTGATTTATTTGGCCGACTGCCTGTGGCCGACGCAGCCATGAAAGGCCAAATAAGGCGTGTCACGGCCGACGGTGCGGGACACACCAAATTGAGTTTGGGCAACAGGGCACGCTTCGTCGTCCGACCAATGAAAACGGACGATTTCGGCCTGGTATGTCAGGGCCTTAATGCTCCTGACACACCAAGACGCAGGAGACGTGAGGCTAACCCTAACTCAATGTTGGTTCCTTAATCCTATCAATGTTTTCCAACAACTCTATTATGTGGTAGCTAGTCCATGTGAGTTTTAAAATGTACAGTAAAATAATGTGTGTCTTCAGGTGACCTTCCCTGTCCATGCTCTGTTGGGTCGCGGCGGCTGGCAGCACATCAGCTGGCTCCTCAGCCAGTCGTCACGGTAACACAGACACCTTCCATCTGTATTATGACAATGAGGGGAAATCAATCATTTATTAATAAGAATTACTCACTGCTCAGTCTGTCAGATCAGGCATCGACGTGATAAACACATCATAATCACACAGAATCATTCACAGTTTGCATTTTCACTATGTAGGCTACTTGTTTATAACACGCGTCAGTTCATAACATATTTTAAAGGTTGTGCTGACCACACAGAAAAGATCATCAGCAACCATAACACTTTAAATATCAGTAATGTGACTGTGATTTTGTTCATATTTTCTTGTTCAGTTACAATGGTAACCCACTTGATGACACAGTGTGTTCTGGTGTTTCCAGGTTCAGTCTGACGCTGTGGCAGGGCTCCATCCACCCAAACATCAGTGACCTGCTGTTCATCCGGGAGAACAGCCACCCTGCCAGAGTCTACTACGACATCTATGAACCAACTCTGTCTGCATTCAGACAGGCAGCAAGTAAGAAGGAGCTGTGAGACACCAACATGTGGTTGTGTTACTAGGAACAGGAGCCTAGGGACCAAGAATGAAACATTTTGTGTGTGTGTGTGGCCCAGAGTCCTGCACGGGTCTGATTTTCAAGACCCGCTCCCGCGACGTGCAATACCGAACCCGCCCCGCTACCCGCACATATTGCCAATTAGTTCCGCAACCCGACCCGACCCGTCGGCACAAGATCCGCAACCCGACCCGAACCCGCATAGCCTATATATGAGCAGTGAAAACGTGCAATTATTAACACATGCAGTTGCATATTTGTCTCAAAAAGCGTGGGATGTTGGTTATTTTCTCCATCTAGGAACCAAAAGCCTCCCAGACGTTGGATTTCGCTCTTGAGGAAGTGTTATTGAAAATGCTGTATTCTCCGCTAGAGAGCTTCACCTCAGCCATTTCGAATGTGGCGCGCTCAGAAGCAGATTGATGCGCTGCAGAGGTTATGATTATGCGCGGTCCCGCGGGGGAGAGGTCTGAGGATTTAAACATTAAACTAAATTATCATTATTTTAATATATTTATTATGCAATACCCGCGACCATCATCTTTGTTTTACCCAGAACCGAACCCGGAAAAAAGCGTTTGAAAAAATACCACCCGCGAATCACCTTTTTTGCGGGTCACCCGTCGGGTTCCCGCGGGTACCCGACCCGATGCAGGACTCTGGTGTGGCCTAGCATTACTATACTTGTGGGGACCTAAATCTGTTTACATAGTCACATGTGGGGACTCGCCTCCCTTATGGGGACAAATTGGAGGTCCCCATGAGGGGAATCATTCATTTTAGGGTGAAGACTTGGTTAGGATTAGGGTAAGGTTAAGGGTTAGGGTTAGGCATGTGTTGGTTATGGCTAAGGTTAGGATAAGTCTCCAGGAAATGCATGAAAGTCAATGTAATTGCTGGCTGGCTGGCTGCTGCTGGCTGGCTGGCTGGCTGGCTGGCTGCTGGCTGGCTGCTGGCTGGCTGGCTGGCTGGCTGCTGGCTGGCTGCTGGCTGGCTGCTGGCTGGCTGGCTGGCTGGCTGGCTGGCTGGCTGGCTGGCTGGCTGGCTGGCTGCTGGCTGGCTGGCTGGCTGGCTGGCTGGCTGGCTGGCTGGCTGCTGGCTGGCTGCTGGCTGGCTGGCTGGC
The DNA here is from genome assembly GCF_902827175.1 of Gymnodraco acuticeps. NCBI lineage: Eukaryota > Metazoa > Chordata > Actinopteri > Perciformes > Bathydraconidae > Gymnodraco > Gymnodraco acuticeps. The sequence continues at coordinate 52,321 of NW_022991415.1, forward strand.
TGGCTGCTGGCTGGCTGCTGGCTGGCTGCTGGCTGCTGGCTGCTGGCTGGCTGCTGGCTGGCTGGCTGCTGGCTGGCTGGCTGGCTGGCTGGCTGGCTGGCTGGCTGGCTGGCTGGCTGGCTGGCTGGCTGGCTGGCTGGCTGGCTGGCTGGCTGGCTGGCTGGCTGGCTGGCTGGCTGGCTGGCTGGCTGGCTGGCTGGCTGGCGGCTGGCTGGCTGGCCTGGCTGGCTGGCTGGCTGGCTGGCTGGCTGGCTGGCTGGCTGCTGGGCTGGCTGGCTGGCTGGCTGGCTGGCTGGCTGGCTGGCTGGCTGGCCTGGCTGGCTGGCTGGCTGGCTGGCTGGCTGGCTGGCTGGCTGGCTGGCTGGCTGGCTGGCTGGCTGCTGGCTGGCTGGCTGGCTGGCTGGCTGGCTGGCTGGCTGGCTGGCTGGCTGGCTGGCTGGCTGGCTGGCTGGCTGGCTGGCTGGCTGGCTGGCTGGCTGGCTGGGCTGGCTGGCTGGCTGGCTGTGGCCTGGCTGGCTGGCTGGCTGCTGGCTGGCTGGCTGGCTGGCTGGCTGGCTGGCTGGCTGGCTGGCTGGCTGGCTGGCTGGCTGGCTGGCTGGCTGGCTGGCTGGCTGGCTGGCTGGCTGGCTGGCTGGCTGGCTGGCTGGCTTGGCTGGCTGGCTGGCTGGCTGGCTGGCTGGCTGGCTGGCTGGCTGGCTGGCTGGCTGGCTGGCTGGCTGGCTGGCTGGCGGGCTGGCTGGCTGGCTGGCTGGCTGGCTGGCTGGCTGGCTGGCTGGCTGGCTGGCTGGCTGGCTGGCTGGCTGGCTGGGCTGGCTGGGCTGGCTTGGCTGGCTGGCCTGGCTGGCTGGCTGCTGGCTGCTGCTGGCTGGCTGGCTGGCTGGCTGGCTGGCTGGCTGGCTGGCTGGCTGGCTGGCTGGCTGGCTGGCTGGCTGGCTGGCTGGGCTGGCTGGCTGGCTGGCTGGCTGCTGGCTGGCTGGCTGGCTGGCTGGCTGGCTGGCTGCTGGCTGGCTGGCTGGCTGGCTGGCTGGCTGCTGGCTGGCTGCTGGCTGGCTGGCTGGCTGCGGCTGGCTGGCTGGCTGGCTGGCTGGCTGGCTGGCTGGCTGGCTTGGCTGGCTGGCTGGCTGGCTGGCTGGCTGGCTGGCTGGCTGGCTGGCTGGCTGGCTGGCTGGCTGGCTGGCTGGCTGGCTGGCTGGCTGGCTGGCCTTTTTCAGTTTTGGCTTAACTTGAATATTAAGACTTAAAATTAACCAATTGGACCAGTATACAGTTTATCTTTTTATTCACATTTTTTCAAAAAAGAAATTGCTATTACATGTCATTGCTCATAAAGATCAATCGTACATTATTTCCGTTTTGTGTGTCAGAAGTGAAAAACTATTTTCTTTAGAAATAACTTTCAGTTCACTTATTGAGATATGACGTGTGGTTCCAGGCCAGCAGGGACTTCTTAGGAGATTCTATCCAGGAGGAGACCTGATGGACTTCCTGTATCCAAATCACAACTGTGACTTCCTGTCCACGACCCCACGACGCAGCAGCCTGGACGTCCGCTGGGTCAGAGTCACTGACCGGACCTCCCTGCTGGAAACACTTTCAGGTCGATACAAACATGGTGTTTCCACATTAACACATTCACTTTCATCCTTTTCTGTTTTCACTGGTTGATGCACTGACAACAAAGCATTTTCTCTGCCATCAGTTACTCTGAAAAAACTATAGTTGGTGGTGTGGTTCACTGAACAGCTCAGGTGGAGTTCACATTTAACCACTGGATCCGTAAGCCATTTAACATTTTATTCAAGTCTAGATGATGGACGGTGAATTGTAGATGGCAAAATGTGGATTTTGTTTCTATACAAAATAATCTAAGCAATGCACACAAGTCTTATATAACACAACACAATAATGATTCTACATAACGCTGTCAAATTTACTTAAATCATTAATGCATTCACAATATTACATTAAATGTGACTTGTTAGACGCTTTTATCCAAAGCGACTTACATACTCAATACTGTGGGCAATCCCCACAAGAGCAATTTGGGGTGAAGTTTCTCAGGGACACAACGACATGCTGACTGCAGTGGGGTTTGAACCTGTTCCCCTAATCCGAACACTAACGTACTAGTCCACTGTGTTACACGCCTATTAAACTGCACCCCCCTTCACAATATGGGATAAATCAATAGGAATCTATCGTCACAAATAAGAGACAATCACATCAATTGTTTAAAGTACAAACAAGTGTGAAGTCCATGTGCAGACTCGCCGTGGTTTCCTTTGTTGGGCCTGCAGTCTCTGAAAGAAGGGGCACAGGCTGAAGGAAACCTTTTATAAGCTTCATAGGGGAGTGGTCTATCTTGATTGACAGTCTGGTAATGCAGGTAAACAGGACACTTGTGAGCACTGCTCAATAAAAAACTTCCCATTAAAGAAATCCCACTACCATCTTATGAAATCTTGTGAAGTGGTTTTAAACTCCAGAACCAATCAATACATTTTCCAAGTTTGACTTTGGAGGAAATGAGATTAGTTGAGCTATGAGGTGGAAGAATGAGAGGCAGAATTGTATTTATCCCTTAAAGGTGGGGTAGGTAATTCACTTCAGAAACACTTTTTGTTATATTCCACGGAATGCTCTTAACGTCCCGATAGCAATGAATAAATTAAATGCTTTGACAATAAATATATACAAATATTTCATCTGTGGAAGTCGTGGCACTGTAAAAAGCTAGACCGGGCAGATAACTGGACGGCCTACCTGCCTGTCAGCCTTCCATCTGTGCACAAACTTATCTCGTGCCCTCATTGGTCATGTGCGCGTTCGTGTGTGTTGGAGGAGGGGCTCTGTGATTTCTCAGATTTTGCCCGGTTGTGTACTTTCAAATTCTAGCGCACTCGAGCTGGTTTCTCCATTCTTACCTACCCTACCTTTAATCAGTTATTGTCATATTTTTCTCTTGAGCGGCTATAACTACATAATATCCCCAGTGAGGGGTCAAAAAAGTTTTAATCAGACCCAATTGATCTTATCTAATAATCTGATCATGGTGTGAGAAGTAGGGATTTCAAATATCAGATTCCTTTAAATGAATAAAACACAATTTGTTGTATTAAATCTTTATGGTATAATTGTGTCATGTGATTTACACTATAGAGGTTAGTTATTCTAGTTGTAAAGTTTGAACTGACTTATAACGTATTTTCAGTGTGTGGATGAACATTTTAACATGTGGACACAGATGGTGTTTTGAATCATAGAACTACTGAATCTCGAACCCTGTTCATATTTACTGTCCTGTTTATACCATGTGTGTGTTTCAGGTGGTGATGGGGGTATGTTGGTGGTTCAGGTGGTCTCTGACAGTAATCGACCCGGAGTCCCTCTGGTGGAAGGTTCTGGAAAGAGCTCGGAAGCCCTGACACTGGAGGTATATTTATATATTTAAAGAAATTCTTAGTTTTGCGGAAATGAGTCCTAAGCTCCAGTAATTAGTTAGCATTTTACCACTTTGAGTTCCCTCATTTCAAAGTGGTTAACAGAAGTTGATATTTTTACATTTTGTTGTATCGGTATATACTAAATACCATCTGGTGATGCCTGAAGCTTCTAGTGTCATAAAAATAGTGTTTGCTAACAAGTGGCTTAATGAGACTGCTCAAAGTTGGCCGCCTTTAGTACATTTGATTTTTAGAGAACACCACTTTGTGCTCCTTTCTACAGTATAAATTGCAAATAAAGAAAAACATGATTGTTTTGGTAATGTCTAATTGCTTTTATCCACCTTGTGTTTCTGAATCTCCCTAGGCAAGGAATGGGCCATAAAAGTAGTGGAATAATGATGAATTTTAAATCTAATGTGTGTGCTTGTGTGTTTGCAGGACCTCCTGGAGCTGCTGGGCCAGAGAGCTGAGGCACCCTGGGGTGTTTACCTGCGAATCCACTCTCAGCAGCTTCTGGAAGCTTCTCTCACACGGCTGCACTCGGCTTACAGCCAGGAGAAGCTGTACAGGCCTGTGTGGGTCAGCAGGGAGGGTCCACTCAGCCCAGATCACAACCAGGTATTCGGTGTCTTGACTTCAGTTGGTATTGATTTATTACCACAGAGTTGTTTTCATTTCATGCTTATATATTTTTTGTTTACATATTTTGTATTCTCTATTGTTTAGAAAAAAGCACTTTGAGCTGCTTTTTGCGAAACTGAAATTGAAACACTATAGAAACGTCGAACATATATAAAGATCATAAGAAAAGGCCAATATATTAAAACGTATGTGTCAGGGGAAGGAAGGGTCCTTAATGTATCATACTGTAGTTAAAGCAACTACTACATATTTGGCGTCCCTGTGGAAGAAAGTGGTAGTGTTATCCTTGAATTAAGACTGCATTTCCCATGAGCACCACTGTCTAGTCTAGTGTCATTAAGATCTTGATCTGCCTAACTTTTTTTATTTTTTAAACTCCCATATTATAATATATTTGAACAATGGAGGCGTGTGGCTCAGTGGATAGAGCCTTGGTCTGGGGATCAGATGGTTACAGGTTCAAACCCCACTGCAGTCAGCATGCCGTTGTGTCCCTGGGCAAGACACTTCACCCCAAATTGCTCCTGTATTGTCCACAGTATTGAGTATGTAAGTCGCTTTAGATAAAAGCGTCTGACATGTAATATATTATAGGGCCATATGTATACAAAATATGTCTCTGAAGTGTTTTTCTCAAAATACCAAACAGATCACCCATTGTAGCATGCCTCATACCCCTCTATTTCAGCCGTTACTAAAGTGCTGATTCTGGGTCTGGCACTTTAAATGTAACCGAGCTGCTGCTGGCCACGCCCCATTGGAGCATCCGCATTAGTGATGGGAATTATGGCTCTTTGAAGGGAGCCGGATCTTATGGCTCCGTTCCTTTCAAAGAGCCGTTCAAAAGAGCCGTTTTCTTTAGAGGGGGCGGGGTTACTAGGTTTATCTACGAAATAATCACCAGGATAATGATTGACTGTATTGCCAGACCTAATGTCAATAATCTGCATTGTAAACGTGACACAAGGTGGTGCCATATCCATGTCATTCATGTCAGTGAATGTACTTTGAATTTACCCTCTGTACGTGTTAAGTAAATAAAGTTGCCTTGCCTTGAATGAAATTCACGCATCTCTTAATATTAGATACTGTGTTTTTAAGTGGTGATGGAGATTATTTGTTGACCCTGCTTTAAAGGATATTTTTCCTTTACAAATGGTGTGCATTATCACTGCCTGGGTTTTGGTTGAAGTGCATCCAAATGCTGTTGCGTTTTCGCGTTTGGCTCATTTTCCATTGGAAAAACACGTTGTCTGTTTGTCCTGTACCACTTGTTATGACTTCTCTCTCTCGCGTATTCCGTTAAGACCCACCCCATCTCACTTCTCGTGCTGAAACCTACCAATCAGAGTAGGGGCGGGTCTTCACAGAATACGTGTGGGGAACAAAATCAAGCTTTTTAAAAGGCGAGTGGATTTTGGCAGGCAGTGAGTGCGGACCAACGATTGAACGATAAAAAGAACGGCTCTCACCAAGTACGACTCGGTTCCCCTCGTTCGTACCTAAGAGCCGTTCAAAAGAATCGACACATCACTAATCCGCATGCAAGCAGTGAGCTCTGTGAAGAGAAGGCTGTCTACCAGCAGAAACTCAGCAAAATGCTGCCGTGATTAAACTCCATATCATGTTCCAAACCACATCAAGCATTATTTCTGAAACAGTTTGGAGCTCAAACGCTTTTTCTCTCGCTAATTTACCACAAGGTGAGGACCTTTTATATCCGGCTTTTTTACACATATTCTCTCCAGTACAGCTTTAGCCCTGAGTGTTAGCGATGCTTGCTAACGTAAACACAGACCATATTACTTCCAAAACACCTCACGCATTTCTGATATGACGTCAAGTCTGCAGCAAATCTGGATCAGCTCCGTTGTACCCACGTTTTTAGAGATGTGGGTTCGGAGGAAAAGAGAGAGGGTTTTGTTTTCTGACACTTTGTGAGTCTCCTGCACCAGGGACACATATTTGTATAAAAGACATCAAAAAGTGCATTTTGCATAATAGGTGACCTTTAAATAACACTCCTCTGTTTCTGCCCAGAGCTTCTCTTTTTACAGGCAATTTATTGATTTCAGGTGCAAAACCGCTCACAGATGACCAAGAAACGCTGATATAAGTTGGTAGCTGCTGCTGTTGATATAGACACTATCCTCCACAGATGGCCGCTACGCCCGAGAATGCACCGCGGTTCCAATTCCCTATAGTTACCCAAAGCGTTATCTAGCTTTGTAACAGCTTCTTGTTAATGGTCTAATTTGCTGATGAACGTCACAAAGGAGTTAGTATTAAATTGAGACTGTTTCATAACCAGTAAAAAAACTCCTTGCAGGAACATCACGCTGTTGTTCAAGTGTTGTAATCATGTTTGTGTTCCACAAAATTCCCAACATTCAGGTTCATCTTTGGTAACGAGGTCCTTTGTCTTCCAGGTGTTTGTGTCCACAGTAGAGAGGCTGTTCCCGTATGTCACGCTGGTCCTGAAGCAGCAGAACCTGCCTGCTGTGTCTCAGAGGGTGGCTCTGCATGTGAACACAGCATCACTGCAAACAGGGCTTAGAGCTTTCAGTCTCACGCTCCTACGTCTGATGGACATGACGGATAGATACGACCTTATAGTGGAGGAGGACACCAGGGCTTTAGAGGGCTTAAAAGAATTTATGAGTCGGCATACACAGAGAGCAAAAACACATCCGTATCTGACATCTGATCAATCCCAACTGAGGAGGGATATGACCAACCCACCATTTTAGCACTTAAAGAGGTATTTCTGTTATATATATTGATTTCATGTGAATAGACATGAATGTATCTATCATTGCATATTGGTATTTAAAAACCACAATGATCTATTGATGATCACATGTTATCAGCTGATACTGGCCCATTACTGATGTTAGGGGGAAATATTGTAAAAAATAAATGTAAGAATGTCACTCATACATGTGTAGTAACATCTTTCATACCTGTTAATTTGCAAAAGCAGAGAAGTTTGTTGATGGAAATCATGGTTATGAGGAAAGGTCGGAGGGCATGTTCTAACCATGAATGAAGATATTGTTTGTCTGCCGTCTAACAGCAACGGTGGGATTTATAGGTTCATGTTAAACTGTTCCTTGGCCCCAGAACAAACAGAATCTTAGTCTCAGCTCTAATGATAAACGATACAGCCGTCGGTCGGTCGGTCGGTACACCACCTCGGTCCGGACTGCGGTGTCTCAGAGATCACCTTTTAAACAGTAAATGATTGTGTCCTACTGACTTTAAAAGATATATTTGAGATTTGATGCCAGGTGTTGAGTGATATGAAGTGCATTCACAACAATTACATGACAATCACGCAGGATGAACCCTAAAAGGAGTGATCATTTTTGGCTTTTAGTGAAATTACCTGAATACTTTTGGATGGATTACCATGACATTTTGGTCTGACTTTCATGACATTTCTACAAACTGATTTTGCACATGGGACAAGATTTCACTATTGGAAAGGTTCTGGTCTCAGACTCTTTACTTAAGTAAAAGTACAAATACTATGCAGGGCTAGACATTATAAATGGCCCGCTGGCCCGGAAGCACTGTTATGGCGCATTTCCACTGCAGGGCCTCGCACGGCTTAGTATGGTATAGTTAGGCCTTGATAGGCCAGGCTCACTTTATGCTGCGTTTCCATTACAGTTTAGTAGCTGGGGCAGTAACTATAGTAACGCAGTGTAGGCTGAGCCGTGACGTCATCTTCAATGCGAACCACATAACCAGCCGTTAGCTCTTAGCACTCAGAGCTCACAGCTCCTCATATCTGTTCAGAAACTAAACAAAAGTTAAACAAGTACAAACCACAGACTGCCTGTGTCATGGCGAATACAGTCGCTGGTTTATTTATGTCTGTAGGCCGTTGTTGTGAGTGTGGACGGTCGGAGCATATATAACGTTAGCTTAGCCAAGCTCCATTTAGAAAACACGCATTTTAAAAGGTTTTTCGCCTGCCGTCTGTCTGCAGACTTGTCAAAGCATTAATTCATGGTTTTTACTAACCGGTATCAGTATGTTGTTACTTCGGCATCATTTTGAAACGTGTATTACAATTAAATCACGGTAAAATATATTCATTTTGTTGTAGTTGTAGCCCCCTTGCCAGCGATTCTCTCACTAGTTTAGCATATTCAGCCAGGTTGTTGGCCCGGAAAGAACCTGGATTTTGGAGAGCGAGAAAAACTGTGACACAGTACCCGTTAGCCGGTACTACCCCTAGTGGAAACGCAACCAAAAACGGGCCAGGCTTGGCACGCTTAAACCGTGCTACGCGCTGCAGTGGAAACGAGCCATTAATGTCTACCCCTGCTATGGTCATAAAATTCTCGACTAAATGTAAAAGTCCTGATTTCAAAATGTTACTTAAAGGTCCCATGTCATGGCCATTTCTACTGATCATAATTCCATTGTTGAGGTCTACTAGAATAGATTTACATTGTGCAATTTTCCAAACTCACATTGGTTTCTCAAACAGCATCTCTGTATAGTAGCCTATGTGTATTCACTCTCTGTCCTACACGGCTTGTTGGAGCTCCTGCCGGTGAGCCCAGTGGCCGTCTGCGAGACAGCGAGACACAGCGAAACCCAGCCCGAAACCAGCCACACACACACCCGCAGCCTGGCTGGGAGTTTGTGTGTGTGCTCACACACACACCCGCAGCCTGGCTGGGAGTTTGTGTGTGTGCTCACGCACAGACTTGCCGTCTCAGGGAGGAGAAATCGGCGGAGCTGCAGCTGAGAAAAGATTGAGTGTGTGTGTCGGCTCCACGGACGTAACGGCTCCACGGATTGGTCCATTTGGACATTAGAAAAAAATGGAAAAAGAGAAATCTCCAACGAGGCGTTCTGGGGCAGCATAGACAGGTATTTTCTGTGTTAGAGTTGTACTCGCTACAGGGTGTACTTTGAGGGTTTTTGACTCTGCAGACCGTTTACATGCAGAAAAACCTTCATAACACAAGGGGACGGGTAATAACCGGAAAAGCATGACATGGGACCTTTAAAGAGCCTGTGACAGCATCCCAACAACTGTTGTGCAATGAAATATTTGGCTACTAGTCATCCTGAACCGTCAGTTTAAAAAAGAAAAAGCGATACCGTTCCGTTAAATATCAATAATTTCGAACATCGCGGGGAAATTCCTTCGACTCATTTTGAAATTTTGGGGGAAGCCGGAAGTGACGTCAATGCGGGAACGCTTCACTGTGCGGCGAGAGAGCCAAACACGGACAAAGTAGGCTTGTTTGAGACGCGTTGCGGCTCGCCTCGAAAGTAGACGAGAGTAGCCGATCGCAGCCGGGGGAGGTCTCAAAAAGCTTGCCTGAAGTCGGACAGCTCGGAGTCGGCTTCGTCTTCTTCTTCTCTCGGTTTTTTGGCGGATTGCAAACAACTTTGAGGTGCATACCGCCACCTCCGGAGTCGGCTTGACTCGGTTTGCATTTATAAAGAATGCACACATGTGTTTAATCGTTAATGTAAGATATGTACTAAGTAAATACATTTCTTCCTGCTCAAGATTAGATTCAACTTTATTGTTATTGCACATATTACAGGTACTGAGACAACGAAATGCAGTTTAGCTTCTAACCAGGTGCAACAAGCAGTAAAGTGAAAAGTAATGTACACAATCTACAGAATAAAATATAGAATGAATTGAATGATGAATAAACAGTGAGGGGTATGAATACACTAGATATACACAGCAGCCTGAGAGCAGTATGAACAGTGTGTATGAATATGCTAAGATATATAAAGTATGAAAACGGTAAGCAGTGCAAGTATAGTATAAAATATATAGATATTAATTTCATGATGATAAACATTGTGGAACAATGATGAAAAATGGGAATGGATGTGGCGACATAAAACTGACACAAAACAACAACAAACTTTTGCCAGCCAATTGGAGAGTTTCATCAGCAGCACGTGGTAAAAACCACCAATGAGCGCTCAGCTCGAGATACCAGCGAGCCGTTTCCCATCAAGCATTTCGCTTCCGCAGCCCGTGGAGAGCAACTGCGCCAACTCGCCTCGCCTCGCTCTCAAGGCTGCGGGCGTCTTTGTCCCGCGAAATTTCAAAGTCTCATGTGGGCCAGAGCCGTATAATAGAAGAGTTACGACAACGGAAGTCCAAAAACGGTTATCGTCACGTGGTTCATGTAGACGAGGATCGTTCCCCGGAAGTTCATGGCGGGCAATGTGAATGCACTGATAACAGGAGATAGAACTACGATTTTTGGTAATTATTAGTGAATAAAGGTTTTGATTTGCAATATTTATACAACAAATCGATATGTGTATGTATTTACATCAATATGTTTTAAAAAATAAAATAGAATTTGCTAATATTAAGTGATAATATTAGGATTAGTGTGAACAACTAGTTTACATGGTAGGCTAACAGTGCCTTGGTTAAAGAGCCTGTTGCTGTTTATTTATAGCTTTGAATTCTTTAAAACCAATATTATCTTCTTAAACTTGTATGGTAGTCAGGAGCATCACTTTCTAATGTTTATTGATATATTTAGAGGGAGGGGATCTAAAGTAATGCTTTAAAATTCAGATTAGATTAATGTCTACCATTTTCTTAAATTCATGGTAGTTTCAGTAATCCCATGGTAATTGAGGACACAAGTTATCTAAATGACTAATGTCATCTTTATGGCTTTCAGAAAGGACAGGAGACCGACAGGTGACTATCAAAGGACTAGCAGCAGCAGCATGATGATGATGATGTTAAATGTGTTGTTTTAGGAACATCCATTGCAAATACATGGAATTCAATAAACATTGAATAGCATATCATGCAGTTTGTCTGTGCCTTTTCCTCCGTGTTGTCCTGGTTTGCTGTGCTGCCTCCTAGTCGCCACCATGGTTTGCTGTGCTGCCTGGGGATGCTCAAATCGCTCAGAGAAAGGAGTACGAATGTACGGCTTCCCCACTGACACAGAGCGGAGGAAAAAATGGCTGGCTCAAGTCAGCAGGAGCAATTTCACGACCAACAGCAACAAAATATGTGAGGTAATTATATACAAACACTGCATTTGCACTTTTTCACAAAACGAAAACCACACCATTGGGAAAGCTTAATGTTTTGTTTAATACAAAAAAACAGGGAAAGGCTTGAAAAACACAGAGTTGAGACTCAGGGTGCAGGGTGAGGGTCTCAGTGCAGGTATTCAGGCTCCATTGAATCCCCCTCTGGTTCTTGTGCTGAAAGAGGGATAAACAGACAGGAGAAAGGGTTATACACACACAGCACACCTATTGGATGGGAAATTGCCTTGGGGAGATAAGGTGTGGTCTTTGTTCCCAACTGAAGTTATGGAACTTTATTATTTGTGAGTTTAACAAAGTATGACAAATGGCATCAGTAACAGATGTGATATGAATTTCTATAAAGTTGTCTCACATTCTTGGTCATATTTTATATACAGTATGTAATGAGTATAACATGTCCAGTAAGTATAAAGTGTTTCCTAATACTGTGTATTCAACCACTATGGAATATTTATGTGGGCAGACAAGATTCAGACACAGTTGTTCTGTGTGTGAAGTAACCTCAAGTCACTCCGCAGGCAAATTTTGATGCAGACCAGTTTGTCAAGACAAAAAAGGGCAAGACTAGGCTGAGAGCAGAGGCTATACCCACCATCTTCGTGCATCGCCCTGTGGTCAAAAAGAGAAGGGCCCCTGCACCACGATTCACCCCGGGACCTGTATCTACAAAGCCCATAGCTCATGATCACAGCTATAGTGTGAAAGGTGACACAGGTATAATAAGTATGAACTCTTAGTAACAAAAGTAATATTTCTTATTTTTAAGTGGTATAATATTTTAAATGTTCGAACATTTACAGTGCCATGTCTTCTACTTACATTAGTCTCAAAGATTGAGGGAAGAAGGGATGAGGAGACTGAGAGAAAGGAAAGTGAGGGTGAAGAAAGAGAGGACATGGCTAGTGAGGAGAGACAGGGAGGGCGGACACCACCCACTCAGCCAGCAGCCAGTCAGCATACGAGGGAACCAGCAGCCAGTCAGCATACGAGGGAACCAGCAGCCAGTCAGCATACGAGGGAACCAGCAGCCATTCAAACAGATCTATTACAACAATTAAAGAGAAAATTAAAGAGCCAAGAATGAATCACCAAAAAAGCAAAGGCTGCACTAAGAAAAATCAGGAAGGAAAATGCAGCTCTCAAGAAAACAATGAAAATTAGGGACAAGAAATATAAGAAAACGTTTTCAAAAGACCAACTGAAGGCATTAGGCAGACTCACCACAAAGGGAATGAAATGGAGCAATGAGACAATTAAGAAGGCTTTAAAAATTCGCTTTGCGAACGGACCAACGGGTTACAAAACTCTGCAGGAATTGAAGATTCCCCTTCCAGGAATAAGGACACTGCAAAGAAGGATGCAATGTGTTAAGTTTGAGCCTGGTGTGTTGACAGAGGTCTTTGATTTCCTAAAATTGAAGGCAGATAAATTGACAGACCTTGAAAGGGAGTGTTTGTTGACCTTGGATGAAATGGCAATCACACCAAGTGTGGAGTTAGACATGATTACAGGCAAACTGTACGGTGATGTGACTTTACCAGGTCACACAGGGGTGGCAAACACATGCTTGTGTGTTTATGTTGGCTGGAAACACAACACGGTGGAAGCAAGTAGTGGCATATCATTACACTGGCAATTCTACCAATGGAGCAGAGTACAGGCCAATCATTATTGAGATAATACAGAGGGCAGCATCCATAGGGCTACATGTGCTTGATGTCACCACCGACATGGGTAGCCCTAACCGAGCCATGTGGAAATCCTTTGGGGTGGACCAAAATAAAACATCGGTGCCACATCCAGCAAAACCAGACAGGCAGCTCTATTTCATGCCCGATGTCCCACATCTGGTAACATTTTTAAAAAGTGCCCTTGTCCGTGGGCAGGTCTTCATAATTCCTGAGGATGTTGTTAACAGAGAGAACCTCCCCTCTAACGAGGTTTCTGTGGTCCCCATTAAGGACTTATTGACCTTTCAGGAAGGGATGGCCTTAAAAATAGCTCCCCATCTTTCAGCTGCAGCCATCGAGCCAAGTCACTTTGATAAGATGAAGGTTGGTCTTGCTCTAAATGTGTTCAGTAAGGCTACAAGTGCTGGGCTGAAATACATGGTGCAGCAAGAAAACCGCCCTCTGTCATACCTGACGACGGCGTGGTTCCTGGAGCAGGTTGATCGTTGGTTTGATCTGATGTCATCTCGCCATCCAATTACAGCCCTGAGCAGGCTCAAGATGGAGGAGTACCAAAAGGCCATCACCTTCCTCCAGAACATCGTCCATCTGTTTCGTGGGATAAAGATAGGTCAAAAGGGAGGTTGGAAGCCTGTTCAAACAGGGGTGATAATGGCAACAACATCAATTGTGGCCATACAAGAGGAGATGCTTACACAAGGACACAGGTTTGTGTTAACGTCAAGGTTCACACAAGACTGCCTTGAAAATACATTCAGCTGTGTGAGGTCTAAAAATCCTGTCCCAACCCCAGTGGAATTTCATCATGCACTGAGAATCATATCTGTGGGGCAGTTCCTCACCACCATCAGCTCTGGGAGCTACCAGGAAGACCACAGTAGCTTTTTGGCAGACTTCCTGGACACAGGGGAGCCAAAAATCACTCCATCAGTCAGAGTGGAACAGCTGATGGCGGTGAACAGAGCAGCAGCACCTGACCTCACAAAAACTGAAAAATTTATTCTCTTCCATCTTGCAGGCTACATCGTCCACAAAATCATCAAGTTTGCCAGCATCTGTGAAAAATGCAAAATTGCAACAGAGCACCATGATGAGAGTCCTTCTGGTGACAACAGCTTGTTAGTGGACTTGAAAGACTTCAAGGCAGGTGCTCTTTGTCGTCCCTCCCAAGAAGCCTTTGACTTCATTCACCAAATTGAGGAACTATTTAGGACCAAGACTGGTTCCTCCCTCATGCAGCTCCCCAACGCAGTGGGTGTCTTGGAGAAAGAAGCTCAGGCCCTCTCCAGCAGGCTTCCGTCATGCTGTGGAGTACAACAAAAACTCGTAAAAAGATTTATACGGCTGAGGCTGAGAATTGAGGCAAAACAAATCAGAAATGACAGAAAAAAAAATAAAATTAAAAGATGGCCATTTTGGAAGCAAGAGCCAATCCAAAAAGGTGAAAAGGAACAACAGCAGCCAAGCTACCACATCCAGCAACCCCCAAACAGATCCACAGCTGCAATCATTTCCATTAGCCGTTGCAATGGAAATATTTGGACTAAACATTGCTCTTCCACCTGCCAGCACCCAGCTAACATCACTGCCCCTCCACCTGCCAACATCACTGCCCTCCACCTGCCAGCACCCAGCCAGAGGAGAGCAAACAACAAAAACAAGCAAGGTGTCCCGTCATGTACCTGGAAGTTTGGGTTGGCAAAATGGAGTAAGAGAGGGACTTGAAAAACCTTGGTGGCTCTCTACTCCTGTTGTTACAGTTGTCTTGGTTACAGCTCTCACGTGTTTTTTTGTTGCCATTTCCACATCTTTAGAAAATATGAAATAGAAAATTGAAGTGAAATCAACCTCTTCTCTGGAGAACAAACTTTGATTTCTCTGTCTTGTGAGTTTGCAGTCTTGCTCCTCCACCTGTAACATCACTGCCCCTCCACCTGCCATACAGTAGGTTACTAACAAGATTACTTATATAATACAGTGATAGAATACATGTTTAGTATGCTTACTTATATAAAACAGTAGTATTAAACTTACCTTGTGTTTTCACACTCACTTAAGTCCCTCTCCCTTTGCCATCAATCCAAAATCAGCTGAGCTGCAACATTATACAGGCAGGAAATAATCAACATAATCACAAGGACACAATATGGCTCTGCTAAAAACACTCACTCTTACACGCACCAAAGTTATATTTATCTAATATTTAACTCCCTCCACCCCCGCATACAATCCCGTTTAGAAGCCCCTCTTCTCTAATTCAACAACGTTGGACCAAATGACATTAAGAGAACGGAATTTACAATTAAAAGGTTGTTCAACGTCTGTTGCTAACTTGCTTCGGTATCCTAGCTTGATCTGTTATCTGTAAACGTTCCCTAAATCTACTAATTTAGGGATAATCCACTGACATCCTTTAATACACATGTTAATTTGAATCAGATGTACTGATAATATCCGCAATATAAATCTTTAAACTTCTTCTTACCTTTAAAAGTCCGTCACGAACGGTTATTATGCTGCAACTCTACAGCTCTGCTAGCCTTGGCGCTAACTTCCGGGGAACGAATGAGAGGCTCCACGATCCGCCATTGCTGTAAAAAAGTGGTCCATTGGAGTGAACGGAGATGTCATAACTCTTCTATTATACGGCTCTGGGTAGCCCTAACCGAGCCATGTGGAAATCCTTTGGGGTGGACCAAAATAAAACATCGGTGCCACATCCAGCAAAACCAGACAGGCAGCTCTATTTCATGCCCGATGTCCCACATCTGGTAAAATGTTTAAAAAGTGCCCTTGTCCGTGGGCAGGTCTTCATAATTCCTGAGGATGTTGTTAACAGAGAGAACCTCCCCTCTAACGAGGTTTCTGTGGTCCCCATTAAGGACTTATTGACCTTTCAGGAAGGGATGGCCTTAAAAATAGCTCCCCATCTTTCAGCTGCAGCCATCGAGCCAAGTCACTTTGATAAGATGAAGGTTGGTCTTGCTCTAAATGTGTTCAGTAAGGCTACAAGTGCTGGGCTGAAATACATGGTGCAGCAAGAAAACCGCCCTCTGTCATACCTGACGACGGCGTGGTTCCTGGAGCAGGTTGATCGTTGGTTTGATCTGATGTCATCTCGCCATCCAATTACAGCCCTGAGCAGGCTCAAGATGGAGGAGTACCAAAAGGCCATCACCTTCCTCCAGAACATCGTCCATCTGTTTCGTGGGATAAAGATAGGTCAAAAGGGAGGTTGGAAGCCTGTTCAAACAGGGGTGATAATGGCAACAACATCAATTGTGGCCATACAAGAGGAGATGCTTACACAAGGACACAGGTTTGTGTTAACGTCAAGGTTCACACAAGACTGCCTTGAAAATACATTCAGCTGTGTGAGGTCTAAAAATCCTGTCCCAACCCCAGTGGAATTTCATCATGCACTGAGAATCATATCTGTGGGGCAGTTCCTCACCACCATCAGCTCTGGAAGCTACCAGGAAGACCACAGTAGCTTTTTGGCAGACTTCCTGGACACAGGGGAGCCAAAAATCACTCCATCAGTCAGAGTGGAACAGCTGATGGCGGTGAACAGAGCAGCAGCACCTGACCTCACAAAAACTGAGAAATGTATTCTCTTCCATCTTGCAGGCTACATCGTCCACAAAATCATCAAGTTTGCCAGCATCTGTGAAAAATGCAAAATTGCAACAGAGCACCATGATGAGAGTCCTTCTGGTGACAACAGCTTGTTAGTGGACTTGAAAGACTTCAAGGCAGGTGCTCTTTGTCGTCCCTCCCAAGAAGCCTTTGACTTCATTCACCAAATTGAGGAACTATTTAGGACCAAGACTGGTTCCTCCCTCATGCAGCTCCCCAACGCAGTGGGTGTCTTGGAGAAAGAAGCTCAGGCCATCTCCAGCAGGCTTCCGTCATGCTGTGGAGTACAACAAAAACTCGTAAAAAGATTTATACGGCTGAGGCTGAGAATTGAGGCAAAACAAATCAGAAATGACAGAAAAAAAATAAAATTAAAAGATGGCCATTTTGGAAGCAAGAGCCAATCCAAAAAGGTGAAAAGGAACAACAGCAGCCAAGCTACCACATCCAGCAACCCCCAAACAGATCCACAGCTGCAATCATTTCCATTAGCCGTTGCAATGGAAATATTTGGACTAAACATTGCTCTTCCACCTGCCAGCACCCAGCTAACATCACTGCCCCTCCACCTGCCAACATCACTGCCCTCCACCTGCCAGCACCCAGCCAGAGGAGAGCAAACAACAAAAACAAGCAAGGTGTCCCGTCATGTACCTGGAAGTTTGGGTTGGCAAAATGGAGTAAGAGAGGGACTTGAAAAACCTTGGTGGCTCTCTACTCCTGTTGTTACAGTTGTCTTGGTTACAGCTCTCACGTGTTTTTTTGTTGCCATTTCCACATATTTAGAAAATATGAAATAGAAAATTGAAGTGAAATCAACCTCTTCTCTGGAGAACAAACTTTGATTTCTCTGTCTTGTGAGTTTGCAGTCTTGCTCCTCCACCTGTAACATCACTGCCCCTCCACCTGCCATACAGTAGGTTACTAACAAGATTACTTATATAATACAGTGATAGAATACATGTTTAGTATGCTTACTTATATAAAACAGTAGTATTAAACTTACCTTGTGTTTTCACACTCACTTAAGTCCCTCTCCCTTTGCCATCAATCCAAAATCAGCTGAGCTGCAACATTATACAGGCAGGAAATAATCAACATAATCACAAGGACACAATATGGCTCTGCTAAAAACACTCACTCTTACACGCACCAAAGTTATATTTATCTAATATTTAACTCCCTCCACCCCCGCATACAATCCCGTTTAGAAGCCCCTCTTCTCTAATTCAACAACGTTGGACCAAATG
This sequence comes from Gymnodraco acuticeps, assembly GCF_902827175.1. Taxonomy (NCBI): domain Eukaryota; kingdom Metazoa; phylum Chordata; class Actinopteri; order Perciformes; family Bathydraconidae; genus Gymnodraco; species Gymnodraco acuticeps. Next base: position 70,078 of record NW_022991415.1, read on the forward strand.
ACATTAAGAGAACGGAATTTACAATTAAAAGGTTGTTCAACGTCTGTTGCTAACTTGCTTCGGTATCCTAGCTTGATCTGTTATCTGTAAACGTTCCCTAAATCTACTAATTTAGGGATAATCCACTGACATCCTTTAATACACATGTTAATTTGAATCAGATGTACTGATAATATCCGCAATATAAATCTTTAAACTTCTTCTTACCTTTAAAAGTCCGTCACGAACGGTTATTATGCTGCAACTCTACAGCTCTGCTAGCCTTGGCGCTAACTTCCGGGGAACGAATGAGAGGCTCCACGATCCGCCATTGCTGTAAAAAAGTGGTCCATTGGAGTGAACGGAGATGTCATAACTCTTCTATTATACGGCTCTGATGTGGGCGGGCCTCCAGAGCAAGTCGGACAAAATGACTAACCATCATGCAACGCACTAGCAAGACGTTGATCGCAACTGCGCAGGTCTGCGCAGGTCTTGCTTGTCTCAAACAAGCCTAGTGTAACATCTACGCGGTTTGCGGAGTCTGGGGGTGTGAAAGTTCAGAGTTCATCTCAAACAACATGGCTTCTGGAAGTGGCGCTCCCGCTAACAGTGTAAGTGAAGTATAATACTTTCACATATTGTCGTTAGTCATGCAATAATCTCGAACTATACATTATTACGTTTGCTTAATTATGAAGCAATATTTGGAACTTGTTTAGAATGTTTAATTGTGATGTAGCCAGTGTTGTGCTAGTTACTGAAAACCAGTAACTAGTTACCATTACTAGTTACTTCATTTCAAAAGTAACTCAGTTAATTTACTAGTTACTTAAACCCAAAAGTAATGCGTTACTGTGAAAAGTAACGTTTTAGTTACTTGAAAAAAGGGCTCCCATTAATGCCCTTATAGCCTTCATTTCAGTACTGTTATTGCATTGGAGAATAATACAATCTGTTGATCAACTTGACATGCATTATATGCAATCTGGGTTGCATCGATATTAGCTGGCTTTCCATTTTTGTATATTCTCATAAATAAATGTATGTCGCGTAAATGTAGAAATAAATGAAAGATATATAATAACGTGTGTTCTGTTTTATTTTCGACTTTTATTTATTTATTTATACATTGATGTATTTATTTCCATATTTATTTATGCATTTATTCTTTTATTTATTTATTTGTGTATTCATTTCAACATTTATTTATTTCTGTATTTATTTCGTCATTTATTTATTCCTGTATTTATTTATTCCTGTATTTATTTATTATTTACGTATTTATTTATTTATTCCTGTATTTCTTCATACAATTATTTATTTATACTTAAGTCATGTTCCGTCCTCCATACATGGCTGGTGAGGCACTGACTCTTTCAGTCAGATTTACAAATATTATATTCTGACCTTAGTCGAAATATTCTGTTATTTTCAAAAGCTTTTTTGGTCTGATGTTTCGATTCATTTTAAACAGACCGTTCAACAAAAGGATACCCACAATCTAAATATTGGATTGTTCTTTCTTAGTAAGAACCAATTTTCATTACCAATGTGGTCTTACCTTGACTTGAAGATGAAGTCCATGCTATCCTTCTGCACAACAATCTCTATTACTTTTTTGTAAAAGTCCTCCTTATCTTCCTCTAGTTTCAAAAGTCTAGCTTGTTGTTTGCCTCTGTGTAGAATAACAGTAGCAACAAGAACCTGTGGGCTCACGTGCGCCCCCTTCAGTGCGGCAGAGGTTATGCCTGCCTCCCCTGGTGCTTTTTTCATTGCCGTTGTACGGCGAGCCTAAATATCATATATGTGAAATACGTTATTTAGAGACTATGGATGGCGAGGATAAATGTAATAAAGGGATCTACAAACATTACATTGGTGACATTCAGTGAGATGGTGCAGGCATGCGCTTAGGGCCTGCTTTCCAGCCAGTTTCTGTGGGGTGACGCATTTTGAGGTGAGGCAGAGCTCATCTGTGCCTCACCTCACCACACAGTAACTGGCTTGAGCGCGCTCACAAAATAAGTGCCCGCGCTAAATTAGTGCCCGCGCCCAGCAAGTTACTGTGGGCTTACGTGAGGCAGAGCTCGTCCCTGCCTCACTCCTCATCGCTCCCATGTAGTTGTAGCGGAGCTCGGCAAATTTGCTGATTTTGACTATAAAAAGCGATTGGAATCATACAGAAATCACATTTACAAAACAGATCAGTGGAGACATTTTATTATTATTACTATTTAGTTTTTCTTTAGTTGTTTTTCCGTTACATTGGAGTATGGCAGTCTATGAGTATGACAGGTGAGGCTCTGCCTCCCCTGCCTCCCCTGACTGCACGTCGCTGGTATCTAAGTACATTTACTCAAGTACTGTACTTAAGTACAGTTCTCATCTCTGTTCGCCTGGCTGTTGACTATATAAAAAAAACTAACGGAGTAACGCACCATGTAGTAACGGTAACTGAGTTACTGAATTTAAAAAGTAATGCGTTAGAGCAGAGGTTCTCAATTGTTTTTCAGCCAAGGACCCCTTACAAGATAGAGAATACACCAAGGACCCCCTCATTCTGATTTGTGATTTTGGGCTATATAAATAAAAATGTACTTGATTTGACAGGTATGTCCCTTGGAATAATCTGACGTAGCCTATTTTTTACACTTCTATAGTCTTAGTTATGTGAAAGAACAACACGAGAAATGTATTAGAAAGATATTGGATATGTATTAAAAATATTTGCACCATCTCAACACAGAATACCCATAAAACAATCAATCAATTAGCTGCAAGTAACACTGTACCTAAAGAAAATATCAAAGGGAAATCAAGAGAAAAGTGATCATTTGAAGTGCATTTCAGAACATACACACACACACACACACACACACACACACACACACACACAGGGGTTAAAGTGGGCCGGAACGATCCAGAACAGCGTTCCGGCACCTTCGATTAATAAGTAAATAAATCAATAATAATAATGTCAAGCGAGTTCACAGGGCTGCCAACTCTCACACAATTGACATTTTTCACACGCTCTCAGCCACAAGTCCGTTTTCTCAAGCAGTGAAAAACAAATTCATAACTGATAATGTCATGGTGCGAAAAGAAGACACTTCTGCACATTGCGCAACAGCAGCACCATGACCATCTGAATAGCGAGAAATATACACAAATGTATTATATTGTAACTTATTCCCATGCATGTTGCTCAAAGTAATCAGTCTCACTTCTGCGTCTCTCCCTCTCCTCTCGCGCCATGCGCACCAGGCAGGAGTGAGAGTGAGTTACCATGGTTACGGGGACGCTCTGTGTCTCTGTCGCTCTGAAACTTCTCGCGATTCCCAATAATACGTTTTTAGTAATATAACATAATTTTACAGTTTTGGTTAACATTATACAGAGATGAAATCAGTTGCATTAATTTCTTATGGCTCTATCTGCAGCTTTTCCGGAGTCATTTCTGTGGTTTAGTTATATTCTTATAAAAAAGTGTACTCGTGTCAATAAAGGTTTTTTTTAAATACAACTGCTTCCTAGGTCGGTCTTATTTCTTAAGGTGGACTGAACCATGAGTGTGGAGTAACGTTGTATCTTTCATTTAAATGAACTGTAACCTTCACCCAGGTATGTAACAGCTGTTCTCAAATGAACACGTGAAGTAAAGTTTAATATTTATAGTTTTATAGATTTATAATGAGTTATAATGAGAGGTGATCAACGTGAATGCTCAGGTTCCACCTTAACACGCAGACACGTTGCTTCACCGTCAGCAGAAACCTTTATACAGTCTATGGCAGAAACACTGAAACTCTGAAACTCTTAAGTTTCTCCATCGTTGTACAAACTGGATAAAACGCGGGCTTGTTGTTGTTGTTCAGGAGTTGATCTGCCTCGGCCCCCGCCTCGACGTAAGCGTGACGTATGTGGTGCTTTTGCTCTGGCCGGACAATTTTTTGGTGCTTGAAACGAACCGGATTCCGGAGCTAAGAGGCTGCTCCGCTGCGGTGTGAACAGGAAAACCCGGTGCTTTTCAAGCTCCAGCTCCGAACCGGCCCTGAAACACCGTTGGTGTGAATGAGGTGTGAGAGAGAGAGAGAGAGAGAGCTGTAGCTTATGCAATTTAGGCCTAGAAATTGTTTATTGTAGTGCCGTGAAAAGAGAGTCGGAGGCGGTGTATTAAGAATGGAGTTCCAATCTTAATTATCCATTACTTTCAGAGAGGTTAACACATGCACTGCTCTGCCTGATGAGCTAGCAGGAATGGCAGCTAAAGCTACAGGTGTTCCCCACTAAAGGGTCCGTGTGGCAACACAATAAGCAAGGTGAATTATGTCCAATAACGTGTCACCACACAAGCCCCCCCAGAATTCACACATAAACAAAATCAGCATGGCAGGGAGGAACAACACGCCGACCCCCACGACTCCTGAGCACGGGAGTCGGAAAAGTGACTCCCGCCTGTGCGGCCCCCGGAAGGGGAGGGACCGGAACAACAGGTCTTAAATCCGTGACAGGGGACGAGGCCGGGGGGCGGCCCCCGTCGCGGAGGTCGAGCCAGCACCACAGGCTGGTCCAAGTCCAGGTGAGCAGCCTTCACCCGGTCCACCGAGACGTGCTCGGCCTTGCCACCCAGGTCGACCACCAGGTGCTTGTCCCCGTGCTCCAAGACCCGGAAAGGCCCATCATAAGGGGGCTGCAGGGGGCCTCTGTGCGCATCGTGCCGGATGAACATGTGCTCCGCCGAGCAGAGCTCTGCGGGAACCTGGGACACCTGAGTACCGTGCTGAGTAGTAGGGATCGGAGCAAAGGCCTCAGCGGCGTCACGCAGGAAAGCCCGCTGGGCCGACACCGACCAGGGAGCCGATGCATTTGGGAGGAAATCCCCCGGAACTCTCAGCGGCTGACCGTAGACCATCTCCGCTGTAGAACACTGCAGATCTTCCTTAGGTGCGGTCCTCAGGCCCAGCATCACCCAGGGCAGCTTGTCGACCCAGTTACCGTCCGTAAGGCCGGCCTTGAGGGCCGCCTTCATGGAGCGATGAAAGCGCTCGCAGAGGCCGTTAGCCTGAGGGTGGTAAGCGGTAGTCCTGTGCAGCTTAACCCCCAAACCGCCTGCCACAGCGTTCCAGAGCTCGGACGTGAACTGAGAGCCCCTGTCTGAGGAAATGTCTGACGGGGTGCCAAAACGACACACCCACGTTGCAATGAAGGCCCGGGCAACGTCTGCGGCTGATGTCGAAACGAGCGGAACCGCCTCCGGCCAACAGGTCGTTCTGTCCACCATGGTGAAGAGGTAGGAAAACCCCTGAGAGGAAGGCAACGGACCAACCAGGTCAATGTTGACGTGATCAAACCTCCTCTCAGGCACCAGGAAACGCTCCAACGGGGCCTTCGTGTGGCGGTGCACCTTAGCGCGTTGACAAGCCACGCACTCCCTGGCCCAAGTCCTCACGTCCCTTTTCAGTCCTTGCCAAACGAACTTCGCCGCTACCAAACGCACCGAAGGTTTAACGCCGGGGTGTGACAGGCCGTGCACAGCCTCGAACACAGGACGCCTCCAGCTGGCAGGGACGACAGGCCGCGCCAGGCCCGTAGAGACGTCACACAGGAGAGTAATGCCCGCGTCGCCGAACACCACTTCCTCCAAGCGCAGCCCCGCGCTCTCCACCTTCAGGGCCTGGACGCCGGGATCTGTGACCTGGTCTGCCGCCATGCGAGTATAGTCCAGGCCCAACTGGACGGCACCGATGACGACCCTGGAGAGGCAATCAGCAACCAGGTTCGACTTGCCAGCCACGTGCTTAATGTCCGTAGTGAACTCCGATATGTAGGACAGCTGCCGCTGCTGACGTGCCGACCAAGGCTCCGCCACTTTTGACATGGCGAAGGTGAGCGGCTTGTGGTCGACAAACGCCGTAAATTCACGGCCTTCCAGCATGAAACGGAAGTGCCGCACGGCCAAATAAAGTCAGAGGAGCTCCCGGTCAAAGGCCCTGTATTTGCGTTCTCTAGGCGTCAGCTGGCGGCTGAAAAAGGCGAGCGGCTGCCAAGCGCCCTCCACCCACTGCTCGTGCACTGCGCCGACCGCGTAGTCTGACGCGTCCGTGGTGATGGAGATGGGAGCCGTAGATGATGGGTGTGCCAGCAAAGCCTCCTGAGCCAACGCGGTCTTGACCTCAGAAAAAGCGCCGTCCGCCTCTGCTGTCCAGTCGATCTCCTGGACAGGGGTCTTGCCTTTCAACGCTTCATACAGCGGCCGCATGATGTGTGCGGCCCGGGCGATGAAACGGTGGTAGAAAGTCACCATCCCCAGAAACTCACGGAGCGACCGGGCTGTGAGCGGGCGAGGAAACGCCGCAACAGCCTCCACCTTCGCTGGCAGAGGTGTCGCACCGCCCTTGGTGACGCGGTGCCCCAGGAAATCGATGTCCGACACCCCGAACTGGCACTTTGCAGGATTGATGATTAATCCGTGTTCGTTGAGCCGTGTGAAAAGGGCTCGGAGGTGGGACAGGTGCTCCTGCACTGAAGCGCTGGCGACGAGTATGTCGTTGAGGTAAACAAACACAAACGGCAGGTCCCGCAGCACCGAATCCATCAGGCGCTGGAACGTCTGAGCGGCATTCTTGAGTCCAAAAGGCATCCGCAGGAACTCAAAAAGTCCAAAAGGCGTTATCACTGCTGTCTTGGGAATGTCCAGGGGGTGCATGGGCACCTGGTGGTATCCACTTACCAGGTCCACCTTGGAAAACACCCCCGTACCGGCCAGATGCGCCGAAAAGTCCTGAATGTGCGGCACCGGATAGCGGTCAGGCGTAGTAGGCGTCGTTGAGTCGGCGGTAATCAGTGTAGTGCCGTGAAAAGAGAGTCGGAGGCGGTGTATTAAGAATGGAGTTCCAATCTTTATTATCCATTACTTTCAGAGAGGTTAACACATGCACTGCTCTGCCTGATGAGCTAGCAGGAATGGCAGCTAAAGCTACAGGTGTTCCCCACTAAAGGGTCCGTGTGGCAACACAATAAGCAAGGTGAATTATGTCCAATAACGTGTCACCACATTATGTAACTTATGTGCCAGTGTGTCCATGGTTTTGAGTCTGTCTGTGTGTTGAGCGCAGCGCCGTCTGCTTTTTGCAGTACAGTAACTAAAGTAAGTTAGGACTAAGCATACCGGTAGTTTTCTGTGGACCTGTCTGTTTTTCATTTACTTCATTTGTACCGTGTTATATATCTATGATGCTTGCAGCGGCGCTCTTTGACTGACGTAACAGTTATTGTTGTTTCCACTGTAACGCGCTTGATTTTTAAATGTATCTATATGTTAGATTTGAACGTAACCTATGAAATATTTTAGATTAAAAAATATATATATTATTTGTTAAAAAAAAAAATAAATGATATCATGATAATTTAAATTAATGAATCTGAAAACTTTTCACGGACCCCCTGGCAGAGTGCCACGGACCCCCGGGGGGTCGCGGACCCCACTTTGAGAACCACTGCGTTAGAGTACTAGTTACTGCCAACAATAACGGAGTTACAGTAACGCGTTACTTGTAACGCGTTACACCCAACACTGGATGTAGCTAATAAGCTAACATTAGCTAGCGCTGCTAAGTTTCTGCATGCTAAGTTGGTTGTACTGCTATCAAGTATTATCTTTTATGAAGTTGACGTTATTGAAAATAACTGTTTGACAGGGTCTATCGCCTCAAGTCGAGGGAGCAGCACGGGCTCTTTTGCAATTATTAGCCAGGGAGCTTACTTCGCCATCAACCCCATTGCAAGTTACAACCCCATTGCAAGTTAGGACAACAGAGAGTGTACAAGTCAGCGTACCAGCCAGGGCGGGAGGCAGTGCCCAACCTGTGCCTAACACCGATGTTAGGGTGAGGCAGGCGATGAGAAGGTGATTTAATTGACTAGTTCTATATCTGTCAGTGCAAGGTCAAACAGTATATTTCTTATTCAAAAGATGGGAAATAATGTCAACAAAACCATCAACTAAAGCCACATACACGTGTATGATTTATAAATCTTCTATAGAGTTATTAGAGTATCTCCTTTCTCTAACAATTTCTATTGTCATTCCTACATCAGGCAGTTCCCAAGTATGTTTAATACTGATCAGCCAAGAGGGAAAAGAAGGATCCCAACCCCTGCCTGTATTGTGATCAAAAGCACAGACTTGTATGTTTATGTACTTGCGGGACCCACTCAATTGACACCGAAGGCCTCAGAAGAGCTTGAACTTGCACACGCTGGCCTTGGGAAGAGGATGCTCAGCCTACAAGAAAACTTGATACACAGTGAGGTAATATACATATACAAAACAATATTCTAGAATGCTCAATAATTGAACAATTGTACTCATTTGCTGTATAGTGAATCTTATTTCATTTTTGTTTTAAAGATTGTGGCTGGAGGAATTTCCTAAACTCAAAACGTTAAAAGGAGGCTGGATGTTTTACAAGTCGACAGGTACAGTAGCCATTTTGTATCTCCAATTATAAAATATATTGCTGTTAATAACTGTCATGTGATATCCTACTTTTAAATTAATATTACTATCATCTTTTAAAGTCGTAGAAGACTACTGTAGTTTGCCTGTAAAAGTATAATGTATATGCATTAATGTACAAATGGTAAGACTGTTTTAAAGGACACTTTCTGTCGTTCCTCTTTCCATTTTAAAGGTGGTAGTGGACGTCGCAAGCTTTCCATAATCCCAACAGACTCGGAGGGGTACTCCAACAAGGCTCCTGAAATCAGCCACCAACAATGGCAAAAGCGTAGTGTTTGTGGTTCCACTACAGGAGCAGCTCTCCATAGAACCACTGCCATATGATTCAGCCGAGTTCACAAAGATGCCACAGTCAAGCTGCATATCATGTGGCAATCAAATGCCTTTTGATGCCGTTGCCTTTACATGTGGCGGAATGCAACATCACAATGCCTGTAAGCAGTTATTCCAACATTTGTTTTTGTGCAAATGACTGTTTCAAACATTTATCTATACTACTAGCTCTCTATCTCTTTATTCTAGGAGACTGAATCTCTGGATTCCATGGATGAAGAATGCCAAGTGATTGAGCCCCCTACCACAGGGATTGGAGAATCCTCTGAGGTAAATGTGCATGTGTAGGGTATAACACATTTCACCAAACCTTTTTGTTTTTTGTACTGTAACACACACTCACTTGTATGTGCTGTTTTTTAGCAGGTTTGCCCAATTTGTCTTGGATCATACCCAATGGATGTCCTTGCAACACATGCAAGCACATGTGGTGACAGGTAACATATCTCCAGATATGTAAAAAACATAAAGCGAAATATTTGTTTATGGATATGATTTTACATTGCTTTGTATGATAGACGATATGCAGGAAGAAATATGTGAAAAATAATCACAGCTAATGATTTGTCCCTATTTGCCATTCCTTATTTTTTTGTGTCTTTTCTTAGAACTGACATCGCTAACCAAAGCAAAGCAGCCAGTCTCATAATGACAGAGGAACTGCCAGGACCTTCAGTTCCACGATTGTCAACAACATATTCAGCAGGTTATTTATTCAGAACACTTACTGCTATGTTGTAGTTTTAAAATAGACCACTTTTTTTGGGCTGTAAATGGTTAAATTACTACTCACAAAGACTGTTACAAAACAATGAAGAAAACACTAACCACTTTTTTACTATTTCAAATTATGTTTTCAGCTTGGACCAGTGAAGTGGACCCAGAAAAAGCATGTTAGTTGTTCAGAGAAGAACTTCTGGGCCGGAACGCCGAATGTCCAAGCCTTTCTCTTTTGATTGACATGTTTGAGACAGAAGAACAGGACAGTTCTTTTATTTCTTTCTTCAAAAGGAATAATGTCAACTGGGCAGCTCTATTTAAGTGCAGGCTGATAGGTATTACAAAACATCACCTGGGTTACATTTTGACTTTTTTGTTTTATCTTGCATAACGAGGAGTTTAGTGCATGTTCTTTCACAGAAGACAGAATGTGTTACATTTATTGTAGTGGAAGCTCAAAAGATGGTTGCACAAAAGCCAAACGGGGTCTTAGTAACTTTTATTTGAATATAATTTAGTTGCTTGCACTTTCCATACTGATATCCTTTATTTTCAAGGAGATGCAGCGATCGGCGAAGGTGTTAATCGACATGGATTGTCAATGGTAATGCAGAAACTAAAGACTGGCTTCAGTATCAATTCAGGTGAGGTGTCACCTATTATCTTTTCATGATAAAACATGTTTATTGTTGCTTGTTCCTTTTTTAATTGAATGAAATCAGGGAATAAATATTTGCATGTAATTGATGTCAGTTACAGACGAATTGATTGTTTTTAATCAATTGTGATCATGAATATCATGTTCCTTGACCTTCAACATTGTAATGGTATTACATGGTGTCTTATACATTTTCTCCTTTTTTATTTAGGCTCTGCTGCTCTTACAAGCCTTTTTGAAGGCGAAAATGAACACCGGGTTCCCTCTGCAGCTGCTATGCTTCGAGAAAGCCACCTCTTTGAGATGGCAGGTCGAATGATTGGCCATTCCTTCCTGCATGGTGGTTTGGGTCTCACAGGACTCAGTTTGCTTGTAGTGACTCTCTTGACTGGGGGGAGCATGGACACTGCGGCATCAGCTTTGACCCTGCTGGACTGTCCTGATCTGGATTATCGGGAAACGATTGGTTTTGTGAGTATCTTGGTTACAAGTTGACATGCTTCATACATTTCTCATCTTGTGCATAATCAAATTATCCATTCATAGGTCATTGCTGGGCTGTTATGCTAGAAATGATTTACAAAGCTTTTGTGTCTGTCTTTTACACCAGACATTGGCTTTATTTATTTGTTTTGGAATTTTTGTTGATTGCTCGTGCACAACTATGCCTGTAATTCTTAAATTATTTCCTCTTTTTTCCTGTTTTAGCTCAAAAAAGCAGTACTTACTGCAGAAGAAACCAGCAGTGTGACCGATCTCTGTCTGTCCTGGGATCTCCCTGTTCCAACCTCCACCAACCACGACTGGCTGTTCCAGGAACTGCTTTCCCATGCTGTAATATATTTTTCTAATTATTTGGTAAACAGTTAGGAGGTTAGCTTTGCAAGCCATGCTGCTTTTTGCTACTATATTGTCTTTCCAATAGAGTAGTGCCTCAGTGTAAATGTTGCCTTCTGTCCTTTCAATTCTGTGTGTAATCTAGGTCAGGGGTTCCTAACCTTTATTGTGCCAAGGACCGGCAGATACATTAAAAAAAAAATCGCGGACCGGTTGTCAATTTTAACTGATTTTATTATTTACTCACCACCGTAGCAACATAGGCTAATTGTATGTAACAGCCTGAACAAATACTATAACAATATGCATCCAAAACATATTAACAACGTTTAAAAAAGAACCGGTGTCGTTTTTCGGAAAAACGGAAAACCGACGTTATTCAGTTTTTAAACCAAAACGGGAAAACAGATAAATCAACGTTTTGGTTTTGTTTGTATGATTTACGGATAATCCAGTGATGGGAAAACGAGGTGTGTGTGTGTGTGTGTGTGTGTGTGTGTGTGTGTGTGTGTGTGTGTGTGTGTGTGTGTGTGTGTGTGTGTGTGTGTGTGTGTGTGTGTGTGTGTGTGTGTGTGTGTGTGTGGTGTGTGTGTGTGTGTGTGTGTGTGTGTGTGTGTGTGTGTGTGTGTGTGTGTGTGTGTGTGTGTGTGTGTGTGTGTGTGTGTGTGTGTGTGTGTGTGTGTGTGTGTGTGTGTGTGTGTGTGTGTGTGTGTGTGTGTGTGTGTGTGTGTGTGTGTGTGTGTGTGTGTGTGTGTGTGTGTGTGTGTGTGTGTGTGTGTGTGTGTGTGTGTGTGTCACACGGTAGGAGCAGTAGCTTTGATGTCAAACACTGGTGGTTTATTTGGAGTTAACGGCCGGAGGATTCACATCACAAGTCCAAGAGTCAGAGGTTCTGACTTCACGGTAGAGTTGCCACGTCAATTCTGGAGAGCCTCTCTCTTGCCAGCCCATCTAACTGGTTTCGCAGAGAGTAAACAACATATTTGAGAAGATAGCCTAAACAGTGTGGGAACACTGAGCTACTTGCGTCGGACACCTATGACCTCGAAGATTTCACCTTGGAGTCCACAAATACAGAGAAGGAAGTGTCCCAGTGTACCCACAACACAGACCATCTGTGACCCAGTATTGACCGGTCACAGAATGGGAACAATAACATTATTGGCTAAGCAGCCTGTGTCCTTAAAGAAGGTAAAGAGACATCAAGGTTTGTCCTGTATGTCACATCTTGGCGTCTATGACAATTATTTCCATAACAGCCAGTGTTAACTGTGATGGTTATTCTCGCGTCCAGGAAAGAGAAGCTTAAAAAGGAGACTAAATGGAGTCTCTGAGATGTTTTCAAATTGGTACTTTAATTAATAAAAAAGGCGCGGTAAAGTCACAAACAGGATATTTTCCGACAGAAAAGCAGCTGCCTCTGGCTCCCTGCTAGCAGAGAAAAGAGGCCGAACCCCTCAGGTTTCGTTGTTTATATAGCCTCTCCTGGCTCCTCCCTGGGGGCCGGCTCTCCGCGTATTTAATGTCCGTTGTTACGCATATCACAGGTTACAGACATTGTACATTCAATATATATCTAAACACGCCTTTTCTCCTCCTTAACTCTTTCATGACTTTTCATTTAACACATTCTAAACGCTGTAATCAATACTCCAAAAAATACAGGAAATCCTTCACAGCAATTTGATTTCTGGTCGTTCCGAATGTTGTGACATGCTACCCACATCTGTAAACGATAACGTACTCAAATAAACTGTACCTTCATTTAATATCCAACAATAATAATATCTCAACGTCTATAGTTGTAGTGTTGAAATCAGTAGGTTTCGGTGTGCAACATCATATCATATCGCTGCTAAATTCACCTCTATAGGAAATGGTATATTAGCCTCATGCTAAATGCTAACCGGAGGTGAAGGATTTTCAGAATAAAAGTCTAACTGGTTGTGCACAAGAACTTCTGGTTTTTCAGTATAAAACAGCATTTAAACTAAAGGTACATTTAAGGTACATTATGCCATCAAAACATTGATTTTAATTTCTAACAGTCCCTCCTTACACACCTAAAAGGTGTGTATAATACTGAAATAAATGAGTTCTTCATCTGAACTCTGCATAGTACATAACTCATATCAAAAACATACAATCAAAATGGAATGGTTCAAATAGCCTCAATTTTACAAAAATACTTTGACTGTGTTCAAACATAAAAGTTTCCCCTTGTGCATAACTTCTAGTGGTAACATTCAATATGGCTCTTTAAAATAGCAGCAATGGCTTGGTATCCCTCCTTTAACAGAAACCGTTCTCATACCACGCTCAGTGTTAAGGCACTTGTTTTTACAAAGTGAAAAGAAACGACCCATTTCAGAATCGCAATGATTTATAAAACATGGGATCCATCATATTAGAACAGTGAAAAATAATAAAAATGAAATAAACTATCTTGGACCAGTGTCATGTAATAATAAAAATATACCATCTTGGAATAGTATATTATAAATTGAAATGGATTCACTCCATTTTAGCATTTTATTTTGCTCACTTCTTCACATGATTTCATCATTTAAAGAATCACATTGGCTGGACATTCATTGAACAACCTGGTCTCTGAACATCCATATCATTTAACATCATTCAAACTAACTAATCATTTTTCATTCATCTGTATACAGGGGTGGATCGTCCTGTTCTACTAGCATTTGTAACTGTCCCCCATGAGAAATGTACCCTCCCTCCTTTCATATCATTTAAGGTGTGAAAGTAATATGTTCTCTAGAAGAGGCCGTTGTAATCAATTGGTGTTTTAGGACATGGAATTAGTGCAACATCTAGGCCTCCCCTGGGCGCCCCTATGCTATCCTTGTACCCTGGAGCCTAAACTCCCCCTGGGACTGGTCTCTTAGCCCTACTGGCTTTGGGGTGGTCTGTTCTAATACAGTGATAAAGTCCCTGAAATGGTGTGAAAACCGGTGGAATATCAATAACTCATTATACTAATTTATTTTCATTTCTGGTCTACTTAAATAACTATGCTAACCTCCTTAACAGTGTGTGGAACCTTGGGTGCCCGAGCATGTGATAATTACTCCCTCCCTTAACAAGGACTTTAAAAACAGAAGTCATTTCATTAATGGTTTGTAGTTCAATTCAGGAATTTACACTCATGGCAGATATGTTTCTCCTTTTAAATAACATCTCTAAATGTCAGGTCATCACTGATTAAATGGATGAGCATTAGGAGGTGGTGGCACTTGTCTTTTAAAACTCATACTCTGGTGCCGTGCGCTCCCTCTGAAGCTGCAAGTAAGATTTAAAACAACTGCAGGGTGGGTTGAGCAACCCCTTCTCCCTGAACGATATTTGTTGTTGAAAATATGCACCATTAAAATGAGTGATCCAAAGCACCGCATGTATTACTCCCAATTATACTAGTTTTTTCAAAATTAAAATCTTCAATCGCTCTTTGCCTAGTGTCTTTTTAAAACTTTACATCTTGGACGACAAACAAATGTTGTTTCCACCTTAACAGTTCTCCTATGGTAATAACCATGCTACAATGGTGAAATCAATACTCTAGATTGGAATACTTTCTTTGGCTTGGTCCCAGCTCTACCTTTAACATTTTCCATTCAAATAAAGATTTGCCTGCTATCTATATTGTAACAAATTAAATCTTCCCCAAATTCTCACATGAATAAAAATCTCTATAAGAATAATTTGTTTATATTATGAAAATATTGAATAATATGTTCTACCCTCAGTGTGTTTTTAGGATTATTTTCTAATAAGTGTGTTTATGTGTAAACTCACTCACTCCTGTGTTCCTTCTCTCCCCCTCTGGTCGTCAAGCCACGACCCCCTCACGTTCTGCTGGCCCATGCCAACTCCTCTGGTTCTGTCTTCTCCTCCGTCCTGTCTTCTGATCAGTCCATCCGCACTTGGATCTTCCCGCTGTAATTCTTTTCAGTGGCCCAACTGCTTTGCATTTCATCTCCTCCTTTTCAGTCTCTACGCTGTTGCATGGAGTGGTGTATTCTGCTCTCATGTCCCACACTCTGCTATTGTGCCAAATCTCGCGGCTCAGTTTGTCAGTTTGTCTTTGTCAGCATGCTGGTTTGGTTCTGGATGCCTCAGGTGGAGATGGTTCTGGATGCCTCAGGTCGTTGTTGGTTCAGCTCGGGTTGTCTGTCTGTTTGATGGAGGAGGAGGAGTCTCCTGTGGTGAGGTCATTTGTCTGAAGATGGGGTCGTAGCATTCTGACAGGCAGAGAGAGAGAGAGAGAGATCTCGGGACGCATTACCTATAGTTAATTCTAACACACTGGGGTAAAACATATCCAATCCTTTCCACTCTATTTTCCTAATCTTACTATCTGTCTTAGATGTTAAATGTCATCTAAACCCAATTAATGTCTACTAATGGTTGTGCCATATCCCTAAACATTGTTTCCACCCACTGTTAACATGGCTACTCCAAATAACTCTTTCAGGAAACCATTTTCTTCTATAAATTAAAAATACCTACATGTTTCAAGCACCACATATTTCACACACTATAAAAGAACGTCCCCATATTTTCTCCATTACTTTAAATCTCACTGTTATTTAGAACATAAGTAACTTTTGTGACTGAACATATCTGCAATGTCGCCACAATCTGCTGGGGAATTTTGTCCATAGAGTTTGTACGTACAAAGCTGTACTTGTGGGTTAGTAGCCTGTTTCTACTGTAATCATTTTCAATAATTGTGCTCAGGTCACCGGTTGGTTGTCCATAAACTTAACAGGGGTGTTTCTGGCACAGACTAAAACATGGATCCAGTGTATTTTTAGATTCCCCTAATCTGTAAATTCCCATCACCTACATATCCCAATCACTTAAACCCATCTCATCATTTGATACAAGAACTGCATATATGGGGGTGAATCATCTTGATTGTAATCGCCTCACCTTTGGGACCGAGTATTTCTAACTCCTCCTCTTGTTGCTTAGCTGATCTTTTGGCTCTAGGGATAAGTGAAACTCTCTGAAACACAGCTGGAGTTTTGTTAGTGATGTGGGCATTCTCTATGAGTGGACTAATGGATCCATGTCTTACTTGATATTGTACTCCCCATCTAACCAGAAAGGTGCCAAGTGTAATGAGCACAATCAACAATGCTATTCTGACTCTTATCCCTAGGGGACCCCACAATTGCTTTGGCTTTGTTCTTGACATCATCTCTATTTTCTCCCTTGGTGTCAGTTACAGAATTTAAATAATGAGTACTATAATAACGTATACAAAAATTGGACTCTTTTTCAGATGTAAAACAAAAATAGGTTTTCACTTTAGTGTACAATCTATAAAAATCTATAGACAATTCGTCTTTTGAGCTGTTTCTATCTTTATCTTATTTCTATTTATTGTTTTGTTCCAGCTCTGCCAAATCAGTCCTAACTCCCAATAATGTTCTGGAAGTTGCCAGTGAAGGGTGACAATATGTGAGGTGGTGTCAATTTGCTCCTTTTTCTTTACCTTTAAACCGGAGCACGTGTGAAGTTCATTACAACTTCTCACTGTTCCGTCCACCGGGGATCAGCTCACTGTCTTTTGTGAACTTTCACCCTCACCCAATCACCTGGGCGAACAGGAGTCTCTTCTGGTGTCTCGTCTGGTATCTCTGTAGCTTTCTTAGCCTGTGTAGACAAAACTTGGATAATATTACTCAGAGTTCTGACATATTCATTACTTTTATTCGTCTAATATCTAAAACTGGACCACTCCCTCCTTGGAGGAGGCCCAAGTGTCGGCATACCTTTTGTCGTTATGAGACCTATTATTAACTACATGTTATTATTTATTAACTACAACGTCACTGAAATCAACATATCTGTATAATCATGACACTCCCTCCTTTGAGCAGAACATGCTCAATTAATATTGCAATGATTACCCTATTCTGAACAGGACATGTAAAACCCATAACGTTGCATTAAATAAATATAACTTCTCCGTGTACCCATAAGGCGTACAAAATATCGTATGATGTATGGCTTTCTGATGGTATAAAAACATATTCACTAAAATCTGCCATTAGCACAAAAAATGGTTTACTTGTTGCAATAATGGCTTTTGTCCTGGTATTATGCATCATTGTTGCTACGAAAAACAATACCCCTGGTGTCGCTAATGCATCTCAATAATTCTAGGATTGGGGATTGTTTGATACTGCTGAACAAAGATATGATAAAATAATATTTCTCTAAACTAGAGAGAAAATACGAACTATTCTCACAGAGGGTGACATGCATGAAGGGCTGGTGGCCCTCACTCAAAATGAGATAGTGCCTTACGCACTACATTATAAATCAGTAAAATTACTCAAGAATAAATAAATAAAAACTGATTCTCGAAACTGTTGTAAAAACCCTACAACTTCTTCATCCAAGCTCTCAATCAGTGTTATGTTATTTAATCTGCAGCTCATTGCCTTAAAACAGATACTTCAGGTCGATTATAAAATTGTGTTTATGAGAAAAATGTAATCTGACTCCATAAATCACATAATTGTTTGACTAAAAAACTACACTTCCACTAACAATAAATGAAGTTCCCCTTTAAACACAGCCCCGGTCTTCTGACGGGGTCTATCTATGTACTGGCTGGAAAATGTTGTGCCAGTCTCTGTCGCTCTGTCACTGTTCTCCCGCTAACAGTCACTCTCTAGTTCTGCTGGGTTCTTGTTGACTTCTTCACTGGTTTGAGACAAGCGACCCTATCGGACACCTCCCTTTGTAGCCAGACTTCACCACAGCAGAATCGAGTTTCTGTTTTTAGGTCTCAACAGCTCCACGTCAGGTGTATCACCGCCCCTTGAACTGCAGTCAGTGTAAACAGGAGGATTTGGTATGGATCCTCCATCTTGGGCGAGTACTAGGTTTCCGTCTTCATATTTTTTAGTGGAAACCCCATTGTCTTGACCTCACTAGCTGTTGTTGGAGATTAAAAGGGATAACTGGTCCGCTTTTCAAATCTCCGCGCGTTCCTATGAAGCTGGTTATAATACAGGAAGGAATCCATATCTACAAAGTAACCGTTAACAATAATCTACTTTAATGGCAATATGACAATGCAATACAATCATTACAATACAACATGATATATTACAGTTATATTGTAATGCTTAAGGAGTAATGCCGGCTTACTCCTGCACTGGTTCGCATACTGCAGAGCTACTTTCACCCGAGGCAGCATGTGAAGAAGAGACCGAACGCCAGGGATCCACCGGAGATATACCAGAGCAAGAAGGAGGGGTTAGGGTTTAGGTCAGCTGGTCATCTTTTCAGGTCATCTCATTGGGAGACGCAACGCTGGCCAGCAGGAAACCAAACAGGCTCACTTTACAACAAAAGGTCTCAAGGCCTGCATACCTACACCTCCCCCACAGAGCAATAAAACCCTGTTTACTCCAACCAGCCCAGAATGTTTATAGCCATTTGTAGTCCTTACATTTATGAAAGGATAAAACAGAGAAATCAATATAAAACACAAACACAGGTATTGTTTGAACAGTATTCACTTAACTGCTACTATTGATAACCACCAGAGAAACCCAAGGGACCTCTCTTAATATCACAACCACTGTAGCTCGTTCTAAGTTGAATGCAAATCAGGACATGCTCTCACCTTCCCCCATCTTCCTTTGTCCTCAAAAACACATGTCAACAGGCCCCATATCCAGCTCACAGTTTTACCCAAATTATTCCCATTTTAAGCTTATCCATAGTTTGCTAACATGAATAAATACAAATATAACTCTACACTGTGTAGACACAATAATTTTCTGTGTGGGGGAACAACATCACTCGTAATCTCTATCCTTCTCATAATTACAAAAATAGTCTGCTAAATGTTCTACTATGTTTTAATCTTCTACTAATCTGTGGATGCTTTATGTGTAAATGCAATATGCTACTCACTATCTCTTTAAATAACATTCAACTTCTCCCTCCTGTGTTGACAAATATGGCTCAATGTAGCTGGGTTTCAAAATACCCTTGGGCTGAGGATGCATCATCTGTTGGTCTGGCCCTCTGAGCTTCCTTATTGCTCTGATTGATACCAGGGTGTCAGTTACATTTGGGTCATGTTTGGCACCCCTGTTCATCTTTTACATCTCTGGGACCCCCTGCCTCCGTTGTCATCATGGAAACCTCCTGGTTGTTGGTTCTGCTTCTGATTTTCTGGCACTATCTGAGATTTAACAGTTTGAGGTGTCTGCCCTGCATTCTCTGGTTCTTCCTGAGCTTGAATTGTTGGAGGTGTCTGCCCTGCCTTCTCTGGAAGTTTCCCCTCCCTTCTCCTTGTCTTGTTCCTACAAGCTACGGTGTCTTGTTTTTTCTGCTATGTCTTCCCTCACTGGCAGGTCTGCTACTCGGACCACATTTATGCTGTGTGCCAATAGGCTGGCATATTCCAGATGGAGTATCAGATTTGTAACTCTTATAAATCTTTCTTCATCTTCACTCCATATAGTTCTTTTAATTGGAAAGGTTAAAGCATCTGATCAGCAATTTATAGATTTTTTTATTTTATGATTTATTTTTAAATAATAAAGTTAATTAAAAGATACAAATTATGCACATTTTAAAATCTGAAATGATAAAAGAAAAAAATTGTACAGTGTATGGTTTTGACTTTAAAATATGAAAATTAGAAATCTGGTGAAAATCTAAATCTACTGTGTACAGTGCATACCAAAGTGTATGAATGTATGTAAATGTCCTAACTTGTGTTAGCTTCAATACATTTGTTTGCTTATTTGAAAAAATATTGTTTAAAGTTTCCTATCTTATAATTAGAAACCACTTGCAATTCTATCCTGGCGATCAAGCATGTGTTTATTTATAACACTTCAAATTAAACTTCTATTGAGTGTTACCTCTATGTAATAATTCTGTACTTCCAGCAGAGTGCGCTATTGTAATTTCCAGCTTAATCCACTAGGGATTACTGTTGCAAAACTAACCTCTATTTAACAAGAAAAGCTTAGTTTTCTTCTTAAAAATGGAAAGAGAATTACACTAGGTAAGAACACTACACTATGGTAAAAGAACACAGCACAGAAACGCCAAAACACATTTGCAAACTGGAATATTTCAAACAAAACTTCAATTTATACTTGCAAGCAGAAAAGAAACTTCTAAAATTAGATCCCCACAAATACCAAACTTCCCACGGTAAAATAACCTGTCTATTTTATAGTTCCAACTCTGCAAAGAAATATGATTTATCCTTCTCAAGATGGAGTGCCTAGCCTCATGTGAGTAGGACTGAGTACTTTCAAATGAGCATTTCACGAAATGGCGACTGCCATTGCTCATTGTAAACACGAGGACAAGACAAGATGGCAACTGATTTTCCAACCTTTGACCTGAAGAACAAAGGGATTTGAAAACACCTCGTGGCTCTCAGAGCGGAGTTGAAATAATGAGGGTGATCTTTTAATTCTAGAAAATTCAACACAAAACAACACTGCAGTTTAAAATAACATTTCTATGTCATTTACAATTATAAATGGGCCTTCAACCTGTGTACGTAATGTTTTGACTTTAAGAGCCAGTATGGTTATCTCCTCTGTTTAAACACGCTATCATGGGACAAAGTAAGAAGCCAATCAAACACTATCAGAAGAATATCGTCTATCTAACGCACGAATGTCGCATTTCTCGTCGTAATCCACGCGCAATGTCTGTTTGAAAACAGAAAAACAACCACTGAAAGCTTCAAACTTTTCAGGCCTTTTCCTCAAAAAGGACTTTTTTAATAAGAAAGCCCCTTGCTGTAATTAAAACACTCACTCAACTGTGTTCTTGTCTCAACCAGTCCCCACTGATTAATGGCCTAAAACCATTCACGTTTAAATTAGGACGTAACAAGAAACACTTTAAATGATTGCCATCATCACACAAAGAACTTTTAAAAAGAAAAACAGCCTCACACTGTCCTTAACACAAACACTCACTCCACTTTGTTCTTGTCTCAACCAGTCCCCACTGATTAATGGCCTAAAACCATTCACGTTTAAATTGAGACGTAACAAGAAACAATTGAAATGATTAGCCTCGCCGACATGTAATAACAGACAAACAAATAGCATGCAGGGTTAAATATAAGAAAAATAAGTAATTTGAACTCACCCTGCTTGTGAAAATGCAACGCCACGTGTTATGATTGTTATTGTTATAAATTTGGTTGTTTTAACATTAATTTCCCAGCTATTTTCAGGAACCGGAAGCAGCCGTCCAACACACAGTCCTAAGATTGTTCTGCATAAACTATTGAAGAATTTTGACGTAACAGGCTCTCTGTGTGTCGAACGGGTTTGCCAGCGGCTCCGGGCAACAGCCGGCTGTGTAGTCTCTCCGGTTCAACGAGAATCACGTCGGGGTCATTCCAATTGTTAACTGTGATGGTTATTCTCGCGTCCAGGAAAGAGAAGCTTAAAAAGGAGACTAAATGGAGTCTCTGAGATGTTTTCAAATTAGTACTTTAATTAATAAAAAAGGCGCGGTAAAGTCACAAACAGGATATTTTCCGACAGAAAAGCAGCTGCCTCTGGCTCCCTGCTAGCAGAGAAAAGAGGCCGAACCCCTCAGGTTTCGTTGTTTGTATAGCCTCTCCTGGCTCCTCGCGTATTTAATGTCCGTTGTTACGCATATCACAGGTTACAGACATTGTACATTCAATATATATCTAAACACGCCTTTTCTCCTCCTTAACTCTTTCATGACTTTTCATTTAACACATTCTAAACTCTGTAATCAATACTCCAAAAAATACAGGAAATCCTTCACAGCAATTTGATTTCCGGTCGTTCCGAATGTTGTGACATGCTACCCACATCTGTAAACGATAACGTACTCAAATAAACTGTACCTTCATTTAATATCCAACAATAATAATATCTCAACGTCTATAGTTGTAGTGTTGAAATCAGTAGGTTTTGGTGTGCAACATCATATCGCTGCTAAATTCACCTCTATAGGAAATGGTATATTAGCCTCATGCTAAATGCTAACCGGAGGTGAAGGATTTTCAGAATAAAAGTCTAACTGGTTGTGCACAAGAACTTCTGGTTTTTCAGTATAAAACAGCATTTAAACTAAAGGTACATTTAAGGTACATTATGCCATCAAAACATTGATTTTAATTTCTAACACCAGCTGTGTGTACATTACTGTTCATGGTAATTGAAAACAAATGCCGGTGTCGGACAGACACAAACACTGAGCTGAGCAGAACACACACACATCATGTGCCTTGGTGACTGGACATCTCCTTCATAAAACTAATAAAAGGGAGAGTAATCGGGCAGTTCGATGTGTGTGTGGTTAACATGTAGCAGCCTGCAGTCTCTCGCTGTTCTGATTAAGGTAAACACAGCGAAGGCGGTGCGTAAAAAGGCACAGCTCTCGGCGCGCTGGTGCTGCACTTCTCAGAGGTGGAGTTACATGTCCCACTGCCTCCTGATACTGCCTGCAGCCATTTCATGAAGTGAAGGAGGTTTTCCTTCTATAAAACAGCTGCGGGCAGCAGATACCGTGAGAGTCCCGGACATGAATTCATAGATCAAGGCAGACTGGTTTGCCAATCCGGTGCTTAAACAAAGGCAAGGCAAGTTTATTTATATAGCACTTTTCAACACAAGGCAATTCAAAGTGCTTTACAAAAAAATGAAAGACATTAAGAAAATGGCATTTAAAATCAGTCATTAAAAAGAAAAGCTAATAAAATAAACAAATAGCTCTACACCCCTGGCCGACTTGTCCTTAAAATGAAGTCCGAGTTTGAAATATATCTCAAATAATGTATGCACTGCCATTTCCCCACATAAACATAACAGTCTGCAATTAAACGGTTGTCTCCTGTGCGCTCCTCTTCCTACTTGGCGCACCGGTAACTTTCTCGTGCGCACAAGAGGCTGACCCCCAGTTTCCACTGGGTCCGTCTGCGCCGCGCTGCACCGCGTCACGGCTGCGCCGCGGTTTTGGTCCGACCTCCTCTAGCGCCATAACCCACCGGACGCGTCCCAGAAGCGTTTCAGAAGCGTAGCGTCGTGCGTGCAGGCTCGCAGTTTTGTTATTGATTCGGGCATCCTGGACATTTGTACTTCTACAAGAAAGTAAGTAGGCTACGTAGTTAAATGTTTTATTTTTGTGTCTGTTTAAATTGTGTTTATTGAATGGCTCTGTACTGTACCTACAAGTATTAATTAACTTTAAAACATTAATATGTAGTTGTTACCTTCCACTCTACAAACTGCAGCGACTAAAAACCAGGGCTTGTCCTTTCTGATGTTGTCCTTGTAGTAAGCATTGGTTACATCATATAAAAAGTGTTTTTCCACTTCCATGAAAACCTTGTCGTCCATTGTGCGTATCGTAGTGTAGGTGTTGTGATGAAGGAGGGGGGTCTGCTAAATTAGTATATGTGGGGGATGGGCCTGGCCCGGATGCTCACCTTTCCACTTCCTGCGAGGGGGGGCTGCCTGCCTGACCTTATGTTACGGCTGCGCCGCGGCAAAAATAGGATTCATCCTAATTTTAGAGAAGCGCTGTGCCGAGCCGCTTCTGGGACGCGTCTGAGCCGTAACGTGGCGCGTGTGGTAGAATAGCACCCATTGACTAGAGTGGCCGCGATCCTTACGACCGCCGCGACGCGAGTTTATCGTAATATTTGCAGAATTATAAATATATAAAATATTTTGGTGGTCTCACTCCCAGTTTCCACCGGGTCCGTCTGCGCGGCAGAAAGATTTCTATCTGGTGATTTCTATCTTAACTAGGCTACTGGATGAAATAATATGACTGGTATAGGTGCAAACATTAAACACTTTTTGAAAATAATATTATGATAAAATATTTTTATATATTTATAATTCTGCAAATATTACGATAAACTCACAGCTATTTCGCGGCCCGGCAGTAACACCTCCGCGGCCCGGTACCGGTATCTATATACAGGGTTCGTACGGGTGCTTGAAATCCTTGAAAATGCTTGAAATTTGACGTGGTGTTTTCAAGGTTGGGAAAGTGCTTGAATTTTGGGAATGGTGCTTGAAATTGAGATAAAGTGCTTGAAAATGTAAATGCTTTACTTTTACAATACATTGCTGTCTGACTGAATAGTTCGCTTTTTAGATTAAAAGAAAATAATTGCTTCGCTTCTACATAAAACAGCTCGCGACCTGCAAGTGTTTGTGTTACGTGTGACCTGGGCATTCTGATGAGTGATAGATGACTGTGTGCCAGGAGGTTGCAGTTTCAACGAGCGTTGGCTAGCAGAAGACAAATACAAGCCATGGCTAAGACGAGGGTTAAGCCCACGAGTAACCTCCTGCAAAGTTTGCAAAAATAAGGATGCGAGAGTCTGCGCTGACGAGCCACATGAAAGGTACGCCGTAGTAGAGCATTTTAGATTAGGCTAACGTTGCATGTTATGTTTGTTTAAGCTAACGTTAGCGAGCTGAATAGCGAACTCGATTGAGGGATAATAATAATTGCAGGGGACAATCATTTCAGAGGAGCGTACCTACGTTATGTGCGTTACAGTCGCCATCGTGTGGTGTTCAGAGGATGAAGCACTCACGGCATTTCGTGTTATAGTCACGAAATATAATCTATTGATTCGACACAGAGCGATTTTGAAAGCAATGTATTTCTACTGGTAGTATGTTTCGTGCCTAAACCAAATGTGACTTGCTCTATCGAAATCAGTCACATTGACCCGAAGACACATTTTCGTTTGTATTACTGGTCTGGGGGAAGGTCGCGTGTGTGTGTGTGTGTTTGTGTACCGGGGAAACACTCACAAGAAACACCGGCTGTTGTTATGCTTGCTGTGATGTTACATTAGTCCGTTGTCTGCTTGTAATTATGCCGAAGCTTCAAAGTTGTATTTATCATCTGAATTTGCAGAAACAAGTTTAATATTCTGAAAGCCAATACTTTGTTTATTTGAAAACAGATGAAAACAAACTGTCTTTTATATAAAATTGAAGTATTATACAAGTAAAACTACATTTTGCTTTAATCTCATGTAATTGTAGAATGAACACAGTCTTCCTTTGCAGATGTATAAGTCAGGTGTCTTGAGTAGTCAGCATTACCTACAAATCATTGTACACATTTGTAAATATTATTTTCCACTTGTTACCATTGTGAGGATATTTTTATGCAGCTCTGCGTGATTTTGTGGCTACAATTCAGGCTAATACACTACCAGAGGTGGAATAAGTACTCAGATCTTGTACTTGAGTAAAAGTACAAGTACTCAGATCTTGTAGTAAAATTATAAGTACTCAGATCTTGTACTTAGCAAAAGTAGAAGTACCAGAGTGTAGGAATACTCTGTCACAGTAAAAGTCCTGCATTCAAAATGTTCCTCAAGTAAAAGTAGGAAAGTATTCTCATCAAAATATAGTGAAAGTAGCGACAGTAAAAGTAGTCGTTGTGCAGATTGGTCCATTTCAGAATAATATATATGATATGTTTTATAATGATTGATCATAAAAGTGTTAAAGCTGGTAAAGGTGCAGCTAGTTTGAAGTACTTTGTATACTGCAGGGTAGCTTGTGGATTTACTCCAGGTGGAACTCAAGTCTGATTCAACAATTGGTTATATTTCACATCATTCATCCACATCTGTGAAGTAACTAAAGGTATTAAATATTTAGTGGAGGAAAAGTACACCATGTACCTCTGAACTGTAGTGGAGTAGAAGTACACCATGTACCTCTGAACTGTAGTGGAGTAGAAGTACACCATGTACCTCTAAACTGTAGAGGAGTAGAAGTACACCATGTACCTCTGAACTGTAGTGGAGTAGAAGTACACCATGTACCTCTAAACTGTAGAGGAGTAGAAGTACACCATGTACCTCTGAACTGTAGTGGAGTAGAAGTACACCATGTACCTCTGACTTGTGTTGACTGCCAACCTAAAAGTACCTCAAAAATAGTAATCAATAATGTATTGAAAAGTTATTTGGCTGATTGTTTTATATTGGCTCAGACAGGTTATATGGGACATACAGATTGGTCACTCATTTTGAAATATTAAACTTACTGTCGTTTTTTTTCCTTTAATTTTTCATCCTCAAGTAGAATGCTATTATGAAACACACATTTGTTTGTTTATAGCATAAAGAACATCTGATTTAATGTGAGGTAGGGAAATAATAATTTGAGTATGTGTATATAAATATGTAATTTACAACAGCCGTAAGATGCTTGAAAAGCTGGAAAATGCACCTTGAAAATGCTTGAAAAGTGCTTGAATTTGACTTTGGAAAAGGTGTAAGAACCCTGTATATAGTTTATTTATTTTTGAGACTGAACTGACCCCATACATATCGAACTGTTCTGATAAAAAGGACTATGTAGCTCGTTGTCTACCCTGCTATGATTGTAAAGTCATGTTGTTTGTATTTTTACAACGTTATGTTCATGAGTTATTGATCCGCGAAATTCGAATCTGTCAATAACTCAGCTCAGAGGGACGTGCAAGTCCCCTCGCTCTGAGTGTTCTCTTGAGGTGTCTTCACTTATGTGAAACCCTTTATATATACAGTCTATGTGTGAAACCCGTGCCTATTGCCAAGCACTGATGTTATATCTTTATATTGAAGTTGGTCAGTTCGGCTGCTACGGCAAAGGAAGTACATTGAGCTAAATGAAAAGTGTTGCGAGATCTCGCAAAGGGGTTTTGCGATATCTCACAAAACTTTTTTTTTTTCAAATATATATTTTTTCTTCTCCATGTCCCCTACATGGCTCCGTTGAATTGTGCCAGGAATTACACATGATGTTTGTCAATTTAAAAGATAATTTTGCAAGTAAAAAAAAAAAAATGTGTCGTAAAACTGTGAAGTAACACATTTGTTTGTGTGAAACACTCAATGGAGAGGCGAAGTCCCTCCCCTTCCGAAAGCCTCCATGGGACCCCGGAAGCTGAAAATTATACATTGAAGTCAATGGAGAGAGAAAGGTTATCTTTTGATCCCGTTTCAATTGTGCCACGAATGACACATATGATGTTTGTCAATTTAAAAGAACATTTTGCAAGTCAAAAAAATAAAAATGTGTCGTAAAACTGTGAAGTTACACATTTTTTTGTGTGAAACCGCTCAGTGAACTACAGGTCTCTGGTCTCGCACAATACGCGTCACCAACATAAAGATGGCCGTCACGTTAGCACATTTCACCACATTCTTTCAGAATGAGAATACAATTATTTTACGAGGTGAAAATCACTACAAGTCTGGGCACGTTGAGAGCTGTACCTATATGAAAGGGGAGTTAGTCGGTTCTGTAAGAGCCAGCATGCGGGACCGGCTTTACAAGGTTTCGGTGAGTAATATGAGTGCAATGTTTAACGTTAATGTCAGCTAGCTAACATTAGCTAACAAGGTACACTAACGTGTTTTGTTTTAGCAACTAGTTTTCTCCTTAAGAACTTCGTGGTCTCTGTGTATGCTGTGGATAACATTAGTGTTCACAAGAACAAGGTACACTCCCGTGTTTTGTTTTAGTTGCTCTTCAGATTGAAGCGGCCAGTTTTATATCGACTATACTGTATGTGTGATCTCCTTTTTCTCGTTGTGTCATTTGAGTTTATTTGCTGTGTGTAGATTCAAGGATTTTGGTTATCTAGGCACAGCTGTGTGTGACTCCCTCTGGTACACTGGTATGTGTTTTCCTAATGTAGAGAGCATTGATTAATTAATAAACTACACACTGAGTCTAGATCCTGACCAAATCCTTTTTTATTGTTGATCAAATGTTTTTCAAAAATTTATTCATACACATTTAGAAAAATACAATGTACAATCACAACCAATACAACACAAATTACAAAAAATACAGAAAAAACAAACAATAACAACAGACAAGAGGACAAAACTATGGAAAAATAAACCCTCCCACCCCCAGATCCGGACCATCCTTGTATTATTGCTCATTCAATCTATTATAGCATGCTAACAAATGGTACTTACTTTATTTTTACAGATCTGCATGGGAGACGATGGCGCGATGCAGAGCGCTGTCTGTGATTGTGCACAGGAGATGTACAAATGCAGCCACGCTGCAGCATTGGCTATATTTGCCATGTGGCAGATCAGCTCCACAGATGTTGAGTGCCAGTGGAGGAAGCCTGGCACTTCCAAAGTAGTCCAGCCGGTGTCTCAACTTTACCAACAGCGAGAGGAGACATACAACCCACTGGCCAGAGACATCGCCAACTGTCAACTGGGGGGTTGTAAACGAAGCCGAAGGGGTGAAGGCTTTTGTGGAGGCTTTTGTGGAGGCCTATCAAGTGACAGTGTTCGAATCGAGTCTGGTCTCTTTGTGAGTGAGTCGGGTGTTTTGGGAGCATCACCCGATGGACTTGTGCAGCCATCTGCCCTGCTGGAGGTGAAGTGTCCACACAGCCAGAGGAACATGACCATCGCGGAGGCAGTCCAGTTACCATCCTTCTGTCTCCGTGAGGAGGGTGGGTCATATATTCTCAAGGAGAATCACCCATACTGGCACCAGGTCCAAGGGCAGCTGCATATCACAGACCGGAGTCTCTGCTACTTTGTTGTGTGGACCACGAAGGAGGCGATCATCATCCCCATCCCCAAAGACCCTGCATGGCATGGAAATCTCCTCCTCCTGGAACAATTCTACACCCAGCATATGCTCCCTGTGTTGGCCAGTAGAGAGGAGGACATTTCAATAAACATACTCTTAACACCCTCGGACTCTGCGTTGTGTTTCGTATGTGTGATGGGGTGTTATGCAGAGGGGAGGAAAACAGGACACAGCAGATTGGGATTGTGGTGGAGATGCTGAGCAGTTATTTAATTGTTGCATGTAATTATTATTATACTGCGTGCTTCTGAGTTATTCCATCTTTTGCTGTAACATGGATCTGTATGTAACTCTATATTTACTTGTTATCTAACACACTTCCTTCTACATCATACACAGTGTTGTGCTAGTTACTGAAAACCAGTAACTAGTTACCATTACTAGTTACTTCATTTCAAAGGTAACTCAGATACTTTACTAGTTACTTAAACCCAAAAGTAATGCGTTACTGTGAAAAGTGACGTTTTCGTTACTTGGAAAAAGGGCTCCCATTAACGCCCTTATAGCCTTCATTTCAGTACTGTTATTGCATTGGAGAATAATACAATCTGTTGATCAACTTGACATGCATTATATGCAATCTGGATTGCATCGATATTAGCTGGCTTTCCATTTTTGTATATTCTTTCTCCAGGTAGTTGGGAAAAGTGTTTCGTCCCATATGCCGTGTGCCGCCCGGACATGCTATCATGCTAACTAGCTCCCTGAAAGCGGGTGACTCCACTGTAGCAATAGCCTGCATGTGTTCTACAACATACCGTGCAATGGCTTTATCGACTTTTCCCTGGCCAGCAGTCCCTTGGTTAAAATCCAGCCGCTGTTGCTTAGGTGGAGGTGGAGTGGCGTCGGCTGAGTCTCTGTGGTCTTAGCTACTAGCTTCGTCCCAGCATGTTGTTTTTGCAGATGTTTTAAGAGATTTTAATTACTGTTTTGGGCAGTAGATAGGATCTTTGACCCGCCAAGACACAACTTACATGTAACTAAAACGTTCTTTTCTTTGTGCTCGACAAAAGTGAAATAGTGAGAATATCTCCAGGTGGAGAAACTAGACTTGAGCTCCGCCGCCGCCATGATAGTCTTGTTAGTAAACAACACAAACACGCCCACAGCCCGTCTCTGCATGTGACACAGGAAGTATCAAAGTACAATTACTCAAGTACTGTACTTAAGTACAGTTCTCATCTCTGTTCGCCTGGCTGTTGACTATATAAAAAAACTAACGGAGTAACGCACCATGTAGTAACGGTAACTGAGTCACTGCATTTAAAAAGTAATGCGTTAGAGTACTAGTTACTTCCAAAATAACGGCGTTACAGTAACGCGTTACTTGTGACGTGTTACTCCCAACACTGATCATACACCATCATTATACATGATGGTGTATATAGGATATATATATTTGTATACATATCTGTAAATTGTATAATTTTATTTAAACGTCTTTTTGATCTCTCAAACTGAGTAAGATTGACAATAAAGTTGACTTCGAAAAATATATATATTCTTTATGAAAATAGTTGACTGTTGTCAAATGAATCCAAATGAAACGTTGGATTGAACTACAACTACGCCTTTAAATCTCTACGGACTGTTTTTCAGTGGGATGGCAAGTTCCTATCTTTAAACATTTATTAGTTTTTTCTCAGAACAGATTTGATTTTCTGAAGTTAATTTAACTTTGCCGACCATGTAAGGTCATCATTAAAAGGTACAATCAATTTGTTTATGGTTGACTAAAATAATGAAAAACATTCATTTGGATAATTTACTGACAGAATAAGAAACTCAATGATGCTCTACTCACCTGTTCCTTTTTTATAAAGTGAAACAGTTGAAACGATAGATTTTAGTAAACTTAAAAACAACCTTCTCCAAAAGCTATCAAGGAATATACCGAATACTTGTTTTAGAACTTTATTACATATTTTTATATAAATAGTTTGAATGATCCATAATTGACAGAAGCTTGTGTTTACACTGACCTGTTACTCATATATTAATGTCTTTGTAACTTCAGTAAACCACTACCTCACTCATTTCACTTTCTTTCATCACGGTTCAGTAAACTAACTTCAAGACACTGGTACTTGCTTACCGTGCTGCGAATGGATCTGGCCCTTCCTACATCCAGGACATGGTTAAACCGTACACCCCAGCGCGTGCACTACGCTCTGCATCAGCCAAACGACTCGTTGCGCCCTCGCTGCGAGGGGGACCCAAGTTCCCATCGGCGAAAACACGTGGGTTTGCTATCCTGGCTCCAAGATGGTGGAATGAGCTCCCCATTGACATCAGGACGGCAGATAGCTTGCACATCTTCCGGCGCAAACTGAAAACTCATCTCTTTCGACTCCACTTCGAGCGTTAGAACGATTAACGAAGCACTTTTATACCAATAAAGGACTGGATTACCTAAAGCCAGTTGAGTAGCACTTGAAATGTTTGGCTCTATGAAACCTGATATACTTATATGATTCTGTTTTCTTCAAGGTTGTGTCTTCCTGGTCGAATGTACTTATTGTAAGTCGCTTTGGACAAAAGCGTCAGCTAAATGCAATGTAATGTAATACATGAACCAGTTTAATCATTATAATAACGTAGGATTGCAACTCTTTGAAACTGTAGGTGGCTCTTAAAAGAGCTGTTGTGTTTGGGTGTGCTGGTCTCAGGTCAGTCTAAGCCCTCTCTCCGCGGATGCGGCGGGCCAGCTGGATGTCCTTGGGCATGAGGTGACCCTCTTTGCTTGGTTCATCTTACTGGGGGGCAGCTACATGGATGTCGGTGCAGTCCACAATCATTGCGCAGTTGAAGGCAGAATTCATTTATTATTGACTCCGAATGAAGCACAACTTCATGTCATACAATACAATGACTTTATTTGTAATTGTGTAAAAACATATGAGCATTGATTAGCAAGCAGGACCTGCAGGAACAGAGAATGGTGATGGATGGAGCTGGGAAGAGAGAAGAATAAAGAAAAC
The DNA here is from genome assembly GCF_902827175.1 of Gymnodraco acuticeps. Taxonomy (NCBI): domain Eukaryota; kingdom Metazoa; phylum Chordata; class Actinopteri; order Perciformes; family Bathydraconidae; genus Gymnodraco; species Gymnodraco acuticeps. The sequence continues at coordinate 101,794 of NW_022991415.1, forward strand.
AGATCAACTTTATTATCGGATATTAAAAATTCAATTTCAAAACAAGTTGCCGCTCCTACAGTTTTCTAGTATGTAAAGATGATTTCACATGACCTATGCAAAATATCACACTCAATACATGTGTGTCTCTGGGGGGTGCATTGTGCCTTTGATGTATATAAATAATATACCATAACCAAATACTATTACGTACAGTGGAAATCAGATTGCCAGAGTAGGTCAGTGTGCATGTTCCTCAACGTCTCAGCAGTTACAGGTGAGGTAAAGAAAATAAAAGAGAAAAAGGTCAGTAACAACACTTTAAAGTAACAACACTTTGAATAATTATCTCTTCTAACAATTTTCTCTCAATAAGCACACAACGACTGTCTTTCCAACAAACAGATTGTCATCACAATGAAACACGTCCAGAAGAATGTCATGCAAAGCAGTTCAGGGAGAGTCGAAGGCAGGCAGGGATGCCTGCCTTCGACTCTCCCTGAACTGCTTCCTTAGCACCCGGTGGAGGGCGCAGTAGGCAACTCTTCAAATGTTTCACGAAATACTTACCATCATGTTTGGTTACTGTTTAACATTTTGGTTTACTTCATGTAATAAAATAATAACTTCATGGTAAGGCTACTAAAAATGACAAGGCTAAGTAATGTAATGCTAACTAACGTGCTCGCTACTCGTCGCTACTAGCTAGGTAGCTAACTTGACTATGTTCCATGCACAACATGTATATTACCTATGATATTACCTGATATGTCTGATCCAGCGACTCCTGGTCCTTTCATCAGACGGGAATCGATAGAAGGAGCAAGTGGTATGATCACTTTTATGACTACAACCTGGTACAAAGCACACAGGCATCTTGTAAAAGTGAATTTATTTTTAGCAATCTATAATTTATTGGAGGGAATAAATCAGTTATGAGATCTTCTTCTTCTTCGCTTTAATTACGAGTCTTATTATAAATCACCGAGCATGCCTGTGACATCACTTACGCGACCCAGAATGGGATTTGGGATTTGTAGTCTTTGTAGTAGCGTATTTTTCATAGTCTTATATTTCAGCAGTTTTACGACAAAATGTGACTTTTTTGACCTGGAAATGATTGTTTAAGATTGACAAACATCATATGTGTAGTTCGTGGCACAATTCAAACGGGATCAAAAGATATGTGTTCTCTCTCCATTGAATTCAATGTAAATGTTTCTTTTCCGGGGTCCCATGGTCCGGAAGTAGATGGGCGTGACTTCGCCTCTCCATGAACTACATCTCTGGTCTCGCAGAACAACACACGTCACCAAGATGGCCGTCACTACTGTCTTGTCAACAAAACGATTGACTACCCTCACTATCACCACAATGAAACACGTCCAGAAGAATGTCATGCAAAGCTGCCTGCCTGCCTTCCTTTGATTCTCTCTGAACTGCCTGGTCTTTTTAATGTTTAATGTCAACCATTTGTGCAGAGAGCATGAAGTAGAAAAGATCGGCGATCGCCGATGCTGGCGTTAGCATGTCTCCCCCGGGCTTAAATTGTGTATTATAGACAGTGTTGGGCAAGTTACTTTTAAAAAGTAACTAGTAATAGTTATAGTTACTGCTCTCCAAAAAGTAAATATTTACTTTATTAGTTAATAAATTATAAAAGTAACTAGTAACAAGTTACTTTACTTTAAAAAGAATAACAATACAAATACAAGTTTTTGTGTTGTTCTGTGGCACAGTAAGAGAAAAGACAACTCCCCATCATTGTAGCAATTATCATTATGAAATGTAGTGGAACAATAAAACACAAAAGATATGTTGACAGGCATCTTTATTGTAGCCTCAACAATCAAGTGGACAATGCTTTCGGCATTCACAGTGCCTTCAGCCGCCAGTGTCACCATTAACACCCTGTATGCAGCAGCCTGCCACACTGCCTTGTAAAGTACAAGCTCACACATGCTCAGCTGTGCACTGTGGGACCGCACCTGGCCAGTGTGAGTGTGATCAGCCTAACATGAGGAGAGCTTGGTCTGAACCACGCAGCTCGTGCAGCACACAGAGAGGACTATATGGACACAAGTGATGAAGATGAACACCGTGGACACAGAGAGAGAATACCAACATTACGCCCAAGCCAGTTTGATGGGGCTGGCTCATGGAGAGGCTTCCTCTTCCATTTTGAAGGATGTGCTGAGGCTAACCACTGGTCAGAGAGGACTATAGCTGTGCATCTCAGATTCAGCTTGACTGGACCCGCTGCTGCCATCATCCACAAGAACCCCAGATCTGCTCGCTGGAGTTATCAGCGGATGGTGAGTGAGATTGAGGCGGCCTACGGACCGTGTTCAGAGCATGCTGCTGCCATAGGCATTGAACTGAATCAGAGGACCGGGGGAGGCCCTGCACCTGTTAAGAGACGACATCTATGAAAAAGTTTCAATTGTGTATGCTGACCGTAATGAGTCGGAGCACGACGTCATCAGTGTGGAGATTTTCACCAACGCCCTTGCCGATGCAGACGTGATCCAAAGACTACTGGAGGATAAGCCGCGCACCTTGGCGAGAGCCTACGAGATAGCCCACAGGTATGAAGCCACCAGACGGGCTGCCAGAGCCGTCACACAGCTAATGCAGTCTGGTTATCGCAATGCTGCAGAGCGGAGAACCAGGGCAGCTATGGTGCACGAAAATGCTAATGTTTCCGCCTGTATGGAGGCTTTCGGGGTGGCTGAAGAGTGGGCTGTGGAGCCCGCTAGCACCCAGAGTAAAGCACAAAGGTTTAACCAGCAGTGGTCGCCTAACACAGTGATTCTCAAACTTTTTTCAATAATGTACCCCCTTTGAAAACAAAATTCAGCCAAGTACCCCCTGATCAGTGCAAACACAATTTGTTAGAGAAGAAATGCCTATATAAATAGGTACAGTACAGCGCTGCACCATCAGTGTCTGATTTATTAAAACAACAACCTTGTAACTGAGAAACACTTAAATGCTACGTTTCAAATGTTTACAATCCATCACTAAATTCATGGCAAACCAATTTTAACATCATGCAATAACACTAAGACGACATTAGTTGCATTGAACTGATCTTTTTAATAAGTTGTACTTACAATGTAGAGAAACATGGGCTTGTACTTCACTGAGGATCTTTGTCATTCTGACAGGGAGGCAAACTGCAGTTATTACACTTCACGTTTTGAAATATGTGTAACTCTGTTAATTATAAAACCCACACTGCTCAAACTTTCTTACTTTTCCTAAAATTATTATTATTATAATTTTTTCATTAACATAAAATAAATCTTACGTACCCCATGCAGTACTCCAACGTACCCCTAGGGGTCCGCGTACCCCCATTTGAGAACCACTGGCCTAACAGACCTAAACCTGTACAAATTAACTCTAGAGAAGTCATCTGCCACAACTGCTCTGGTGTGGGGCACATACAAAGGAACTGTCCCTCTTCCCGAAAACGCAAACAGCATGCACCTAATAACACTCCAGCTCCTGACTCAGGTACGGTGGTCACATGCAATAAAGGCTCTGATGATGACATGAGTATCCAGATACTGATACAGGGACATGAACTGTGTGCTCTGCTCGACTCTGGCGCTCGGAGGAATGTACTCCCCCTCCGCCACTTCAACGCCATTCCTGTTGAATCGAGGCCTCAAATCCAGCCATCCATCGTACAAGTGTTACAAGGCATCGGTCCTGAGGGCATCACTGTCCGAGGGTAAGTCAACCTGCCAGTTCAAGCCGGAAGCAAGGTAACCAATGTGAACTTTATTATGGCAGACACAGCTGAAAATACAGAGGTTATCCTGGGGCACCCTTTTCTGCTGCAGTCACATGCTCACTTGGACTATGGTCGCAGGGAAATCACCCTCTTCGGCGAGAGAGTGCCTCGCTCAAAACCCAGCAGACAGCCTGAAGTGCACCTTGTCAGGGTATCCCGCACAACAGTATTGGAGTCGGGATGTGAGTATGTGGTGCCTGGTACTGCCCGCCTTCGCTCTGCTGTTAATAAAGATATGATGCTGACCCCCACTAAAGGCTTCATTGAGAGACAACACGTCCTGGCAGCCCGCGTTGTTGTACACACCCGGCATTCCTCCAACATTCCCATGCGGATTTACAATCCTGGTCCTGCATCTGTTACTCTGAAGAGAGGGGTGGTGGACGGAGTTCTTCAGCCAGCTGAGGTGTTGGGAGAAGTGGATCTCCATCCGACCAAGTCCCCAGTAACATCAGACCCCAATGACTTTCCTGTTATATCTGTGCCCAGTCATCTACAGGACATGTATGCAGAGAGCTGTGCTCACCTGTCTGAGGAGGACAGAGCCGGGCTAGCTCACGTGCTACGGAGGTTCGGTGATGTCTTCTCCACCGGGCCCACTGACCTTGGCCGCACCAGCTTAGTGCAGCACGACATACAGACTACTCCTGGGCAGCCTGTGAAGCAGCCGCCACGCAGAATGGCCAGAGACAAACAGATTGCTGCAGATCTGCAGGTACAGCAGAGTCTGGTGCAGGGGCGTCGCCTGGACCTGGAAACATTCGGGGCTTAGCCCACAGTGGCGGCGCTACAGTCACATTTTCTACTGCAAGACTCCCCACACGCACATACACAATTGCGCCATCTGGTGTCACAAACAAAAAGCTTTGTTACGGCAATGGATTGTGGGAGATTCTCATAGCACGTGAGGATCTCTTGAGGGTAAGGTGCCTGTATTATCTCGGTGGACAAAATGTATGTTTTTATTTTATAAGGACAATAACGTACTGTTGTGTTTGTTTAGTTTAATGTTAATTGTTTAATGCTCACAGTCACAGCAACATGTTTTTAGTGTGATTGGCTATTTGTTTTATATGATTTATCAACGTGATCATCAAGAGTTAATCTGAGCACCAGAACCCAGCTCACGAGTCCTTTTATGCTGTCCATTGAAATGCAGGTATGCGAGTTTTATACACCAGTTTATTTATGTTTAATGTTTCACATTGCTCCACATGATGCCTTGACTACAAAGTCTTCCATGTTTCTACGCTTCTTCCTCTGCGTCACAGTTTCGGGAATATCAAGATCATTGCACAGGGCCTTGATCTTGTCATAGACCTCATGTGCTTTCTCGTTACTTCGGTAACTTTTCAGTGTGTTCTCAACTGCTGTTTTGTAATCTACTGCCTGCACCAAGTCAATTGTTTCTTTCTGCAGGTATGTGTGCAGGCCCTGAGTGGTTGAGAGCAGTGTCTGGAACATGACAGCATGTAGATGGTACTGCATTTTCAAAGCTTGCTTTCCAGTCCCTTTACTAGAGGGGCTGAAAGGCTCCCTAAAGTCTTAATCAATGCAGGGAGGTTTTTGACATGCCCAGCGAACAAGTTGTTTGTCCCCTACCTCTAGCTGTTTCTGAAATGTTTGCAATCTCTGATGGTGGACAAGAGATGTGGAGAAGAAAGAGTAGAGACACTCCAGGAGACCAACGCAGGTATGTGAGTTTTGTACACCAGTTTGTATAAGTTTAATGTTTCACATTGCTTGTGAAAAATATACTTTTGTTGTTGACTGGACACTTATTTTGTAAAAGAGATAGCATGAGAGGATCTCTTAAGCAATGCAGCTCACGTGTCCTTTTTATATGCTGTCCATTGAAATGCAGGAAAGTAATCAGCTCTGAGTGATCTGTTGCCGAGGGGACACTACACCGGAGTTACATAAGCAGAGATAGTGCTATTTTGGGGGGAACTCACCTCCTCTGGGGTCCCCCAGGAAGACTTTTTTTAAATACTGAAGTTAAAAGCATCAATCTTGTGCACTTTGAGAGCAACATTAAGAGATATGGATACATCTCTCAACACCCATCAAAAAGAAATCAAAGAATCAGAAACGGGTTTATTATTTAAAAACACTTCATTTTCCAATTAAATCATAAACTATGTCAAATTATTAGAAGCTGTTAGTAATCAGATTAAACAGAAAAAAGGGATGGAAGGAGGAAATAATAATCCCTCATCTCTTGCTGTTTGCGGTTGAAATGATCTCTTTTGCTGGCCAAACATGCTGGATGGAAAGCAGTGATGTCTCACTTGCCTTGGCCCTATATCTGCAGTCCCTAAATCAGTCATGTTACTCATTGACTCTTGTCTGTTCTGGTGTTCCTGTTCATTGTTGTCTCCATTGTCGTTCTTGTCTGTTGCATTTCCTTCTTGTGTGTCCCTTTCTCCTGTTCTCCTTTCTTCATCCTCTACTCTGTTTGGCTAATCTGTGATGACTGTGTAGGTAAACACAAACAAGTATGTAAGTCAATCAGTTTCCAGCTCTGTCAAATAAATGAATTTCAAGATACACAAATGTGTCTTCATTAAAATGAGTGTCACCACACTGTCACAAAATGTAATACTAACCAATTGAAAATAGTTAAATGTACATCTCTTGTAGATATCACTGTTAGAGTAGTTATCTGCCAATAGGACAGAATCATTCCTATACAAATGCAGTTTGAGTAATTCACTTAATATATTTACTTAAAACTTTAATATAGTCATTTTCACTTAATACTCTAATATAGTCATATTTCTGCTTTCAACACTAAGGAAAGCTGTACAATTTGACATGATAATGAGGAAAAAAGGCCTCCGACCATGCAGATCATTTTTTGATCATATCAATTTTAAGATGCGGGTCAAGGCTTAATATGTGGGAGCATAGTGTCCCTTGCTCCCTTTCAGGAGCCCCACTGGATTAGCTTTGATCTGAAGTATTTGTATAAAAAGCTTGTTAGCTGGCTGTCCATCTCATAATGTTCACATAGAAACTAGCTGTCAATAGGAAATATAAATCAGAAGAATTATATTTTCATGCAAAATCTGTCACAAAAAGAGGTTGCACATTTAAATGCAGGTGTTGTTATGGCAACGTCAGTGGCCAGACAGCCACATTTACTGCTGCAAAGACGTTCAAACATGCTGTCGACACGTAAAGCAGTGGCATGCCACCATTTCAGCTGACTTTTTCTCAGAAATACTGTCACATAACATCCATATATATATTTCAGTGCTAGGTTGATGCTTAGCTAAGCTAACTATGAAACACTTTAACTGACAGGACTCAGGAATCAGGATCAACTGTGTACTACTTACTGTAAGGCAGCTTCTAGCTTCATGTCGAACACAGACAGTAAGTCAACATTTCCCAGACAGCTTTCTTTGAAATCACCAAGTAACGCTAAAAAACACAACATTTAGATTGTATGACAAAGTGTTTATTTAATATATCTGGCTAGCTATAGCTACTTGCTAACGGTTTAGCTTACCCGCGCGATTCAAAGTAACGTCAACGTAGCTATAATGTATGCTTTGCTTACATGTTCGCATAACTTGTAAGTTTACTGACAGGTACATACCTTGTTCATCTGGCTCAGGTGGTGGCTCTGGGGTTGTTGTGTGAGCCACCACTTGAGAATTGCCGTCTTTTTTATTAAAGAAATGTCTAATGTCCATCTTCAGAATCTCCGCGTCCGGGGCTGACAGTTTAAAGTTTAAACATTGTCACAGAGGAGAGGTACGTACCTGTCAGCCAATAAAACACGTTTATTTCCATGCAACTCTCTGATTGGTCCGGTGGCGTCGTCTTTGCCTCTGTGTTGCATTCACTGAACATGGGAAATTACATTTCTGCCGTCCGTCCTATAGGTAAAGTAGGTTAATGTATTATATTATTGAGGGAGAATTTGTCCGGGGCTAAAGAAAAAACATCCGGGGCTAAAGCCCCGGATGCCTACCCCAGGCGACGCCCCTGGTCTGGTGTAGCTCGTCCCAGCAACAGCAGCTGGGCTGCACCTATCGTCATGGTGAGGAAGAAAGACCAAAGCCCGCGATTATGTGTGGATTACAGACCCCTTAACTAAAGGACTATTAAAGATGCCTATCCCCTGCCACGTATTCAGGACACTCTGGACACACTGTCCACTGCCAGGTACTTCAGTACACTAGACCAGTGGTTCCCAAACGGTTTGCCGCGGCACACTGGTGTGCCGTGGGATTTTGTGACAACCATACGTTATTATTGCAATATACAACTACACAAAAATAATTATGTTTTAATTTACTATATCAATAGGCTACTTTGTAGGTTTATATGTACGTAATCTGCGCGACTTGTGAGTCCACATCTCCACGTGCAGTGCTGCATAAACATGGCTGAGTCAGCGATAACTTTCGAGGGGTGGAGGTATGCCCATTACTTTGAGTTCGTCCGAAGAATAGACAGGAATGTGACGGTGAGGTGCAAACTGTGTCCAGGCCAGAAGCTGTTATCCACTGCTGGAAACACCACGTCAAACCTCAACAAACACCTGCAAAGAACACATGCTAAGGTGAAGCTACCGCACACGCTATTTGTTGTTTGTTTATATCAGGCAGTCTGTTCTTCTTCTCTGTCTTCCGGTTGTTGCCTGTTTTGAATGACAAATACACACTACCGCCGCGGCGCCGCCTGCTGGTAAGGAAAGTTATTGCCACTCACACGCAGTTCGTACGTGCTCGGCGAGTAAAGTAACGAGTAAAGTAACGAGTTACTCTATGTAGATAGTAACGAAGTAGTGTAATATATTGCTTTTTTTTAAAAAGTAATATGTAATATATTACATTTTTTTAGTAACGACCCCATCTCTGGAGTTGGCGTTCTCTACTCTGATTTACATGAAGAACAACAGGAGGTCACGGCTCTCTGTTGAACAGGACTTGCGAGTGGCCCTCTCCTCAGTGCCACCAAGGATTAAAAAATTCTGCGCGCCCCGACAGGCACATGTATCTCACTAATTTGTAAGTCGGCAAAATCTTTACAATAGCAGATGTTTCAATGCTGATTACTGAAATGTTACATGTATAATTTGTAGTTCAGGACCATGGACAATGCAGCTTCCTTGCATTGACAGTTCTCTGTGCTGAATTTCTGCTGAGTTTCCTTTGCCTAATTTTTTATTTTGTGACCTGTTTGGTTTAAATGAGTGTGTTGCTGCTTTGATGAAGCCTAATTTCATAAAGTTTCAAATTAATTTCTGAAATATTTCGTTAATAAATATTTCATGAGTAATATAGTTGTCTTTGTCACATTTTATTTGGCATTAGTAAATAATTATGCACATTTACAGATATTTTACATGATATGAGTGATAACACGTGTTATAAGGGCTATTTTGCACAATAGGTGTGCCTTGAGATTTTTACTTGTCCTTTGGTGTGCCTCGGGCACAAAAAGTTTGGGAACCACTGCACTAGACTTGACTTCAGGCTACTGGCAGGTGGAATTGACACCAAGGGCCTGCAAATCCGCAGCTTTTTGCACTCGCAAGGGGCTATTTGAATGGAACGTCATGCCCTTTGGACTGTGCAATGCACCGGCCACGTTTCAGAGGCTAATGGACAGAGTATTAGCGGGATTGCAGTGGGAGACCTGCTTGTCAGTTTGTGGGCCTGGCATCATATTACAGACGCTTTGTGGAAAACTTTGCTACAATAGCTAAACCTCTTCACCAGCTGACCAAAAAGTATGCACGATTTAATTGGACAGAGGAATGCCAGGAGGCATTCACAGAGCTGAAAGGACAACTGTCAACAGCTCCTGTCCTAGGCTACCCCCTTGACAGCGGCGAGATGCTTCTCGACACCGATGCTAGTGACTGGGGAATCGGAGCTGTCCTCTCCCAAATCCAGGGGGGTGAGGAGAGGGTGCTAGCCTATGGAAGCAGGAGGTTGTCAGCCACAGAACAAAACTATTGCACCACCAACTTCTGGCAGGCGTGGAGTTTGCCTGTCACTTCAGACAATACCTGCTTGGCAGACCATTCACTCTCCGGACTGATCACAGCAGCCTGCGCTGGTTAACCAGGTTAAAAGAACCAGAGGGACAGCTGGCCCGCTGGCTAGAGAAGCTGGCAGAGTATGATTTTCAGGTGGTTCATCGACCGGGGAGAAACCACCAAAATGCAGACGCACTTTCCAGGAGGCCCTGCAGGGAGTCGTGCCCCTGCACAGTGCCAGAGCATGACAGCGAGCGACACCAGCATAAGGGGGTCCAGTGTGACCTGACAAACAGTACAGCTGAAGTTGCTCACACAGAGCAACCTCTAGTGGGGGTAGCTGAGCCAGAGTTTCCTCCAGTGGGGGTAGCTGAGCCGGAGTTTCCTCCAGTGGGGGTAGAGGATGCCTGCAGTGACAACAATAACAACTATGACCTGCTAAATCCAAGCATCAACTGGGTGAGTGATATTACCAACACCAGCTTATTCTCTGGTTGGACTCAAGAACAGCTGAGAATGGCTCAGGAATCTGACCCTGACATTGCACCAGTAAAAAAGTGGATGGATGAAGGGAGAGGCCGGCTGCCATATGCAGACTTAGCACACTTCAGCCCCGCTACCAAATCATACTGGGCACAGTGGAATAGACTTTACCAGAAAGATGGAGTGCTAATGAGGAAATATTATAGCACTGAAGGAACAACGTTTTACCCCCAGATCGTGCTGCCTCATATGTACCGCAGTTCAGTGATGGAGCAGATGCATGATGGTCCTGTGGGAGGCCATTTTGGAGTAGAAAGAACTCTCACACGCCTGCAAACCAGATATTTCTGGTATAACATGAAAGACGATGTCACACTCTGGTGCCGCACCTGCCCCAGCTGTGCTGCTAAAGCTCACCCGAAGAAAACTCCTCGAGCGGCTATGGGCACGGTGGGAATCGGTGCCCCCATGGAGAGGATTGCAGTTGATGTGATGGGCCCTTTAAATGAAACAGAGAGACACAATAGCTACATACTAGTAGTGCAAGACTACTTCAGTAAGTGGGTAGAAGCCTATCCAATCCCAGACCAGCAAGCATCCACAGTGGCAGAAAAGATTGCCTCTGAGTGGGTGTGTAGGTATGGAGCTCCCCAGTGCTTGCACAGTGACCAGGGCACACATTTTGAGTCAGCTGTTTTCCAGGGGATGTGCGAGCTGCTGGGGATTGACAAGACTCGAACTACCCCATTTCACCCACAGTCTGATGGACAGGTAGAGCGCTTTAATGCCACTCTGCAGGTAATCCTGGCTACCACTGCAGACAGATGTCACTGGGACTGGGATCTCATGATGCCTTATGCACTCATGGCTTATAGAGCAACTCAACACAGCTCCACCGGATTGACACCAAATATGATGCTTTTTGGAAACTAAGTCACTGAGCCAGTCGACCTGGTCGCTGGTTTGCCATGCACCTGACAATGACAATATCGACACTAACAACCCCCTCAATATGTCATGAAACTGAGAGAACGTCTGGAGCTGTCTCACCAGCTGGCACGAGAAGCTCTTGGGAAATCTGTTGAGCGAGCTAAAAGACAGTATGACAAAAACATTTGTCAAACACAACACAAAGTGGGAGATGCAGTCTGGCACCTGATTAAAGGCACCAAAAGGGTTAAAAACAAGGTACGAAAGTTTCTGCCATCCTACGAGGGCCCTTACTTCATTGTAGGCATGTTGGATGACCTGATCTATAGACTCAAAAAGAGCCCCAGAGCCAAAGTCAAAGTTGTCCACCATGACAAGCTCAAGCCTTATTATTCCAGGACCCCATTAGACAACAGCTGGGTGTTCAAAGACACAGAAGCCTGGGCGCCTGTCGAGGTGCCGCCCCCTCAGCCAGACCTCAACTCATCTGACACAGTCATCGGGCCTCTGCACCTGTGGGACCCCCCATCAGACGCAGAGGATCCAGCTGTGGAGACCCTCCAGGACCCAGGTTCTTCACTGCCAGTTACGCCGAGCAGCAGCAGCAGGCTTCATGACAGACTTCCTCTGACTCAGCGCCCTTCCAGGGCCCCGGCCAGTGGTCCCCTACAGATTTCCACCCCTCTTATTTTTATTTATTTATTTATTTGACAGGGACAGTGCACATTGATTGACATTTCTGTAAATGCGCCAGAGTTAGCCAACAGGCTATTTTTCGTCTGTAGTCCCTGGACAGATGTTAAAAGTCATCCTAAAAACAAAAATTCACTTCAAATAACAGGTAAATACAATCAGTAAAACAACATTCAACAGAGATACTTATATTATGATAAAAGCATATATAAAAACTAAACTAAAATACATATTCACAAAGCAGACATATACAGTTCAAGGCATATGTACAAACAGAGCGTTGTAATGTACAGATTGTGTCAGTGTTGACAGAGCTGACTTTCCACTAACCATGTTTTTAAGGTAGATTTAAATAAACTGCAGGTGTTTTGTTCTCTAATCTTTACTGGGATTGAGTTCCACTGTTGTGCAGCTTTAAAAGAAAAAGAAGATTGGCTGAATGAACTCTTCCTTAATGGAACAACGCAATCTCCTCTTGTTGCAGCTCTTGTTGACCTAGTTACAGGTGTGCATATGGTGATAAAATGCCTGAGCGGAGGTGAGGTAAGGCCGTGTATTATTTTGTACATGAGGCAAGCATTTGCATATCTCATTACATTTTCCCAGCTCAACAAGTTATATTTTGTGAGTATTGGGCAATGATGAGAATAAACTGATTTCTTATCTACTATTTTAAGTGTTTGTTTGTATAATGATTCCAAGGGTTTAAGAGTGGTTGTGCATGCATGTGACCAGGTTGTTAAGCAGTATGTGATATGAGATAGAACCATAGAGTGCATGTACATCAGAGTTCCTGGTAAACCTCAAATTGAACATACTGAATTTGACCCTGTTGCAAACCTTTTTCACCTGAGCCTTAAAATTGAGTCTTGAATCAATTAAGACCCCCAGGTATTTGTACTCTGAGACCACCTGTAGCCTCTCCCCGGACACAAACACATCTGGCTCAACGCAGGAGGACTTGGTTTTGGTGAAGAACATACATACAGTTTTACTGACATTTAGTTGCAGACAGCATTGCTCCAACCAAGCTGTTACATGAACCATCTTGTTCGTCAGTTCATTAGCCACTTGTGTCAGACTGCCTCCGTGAACATAAATTACAGTATCATCAGCATACATTTGGACGTTTGTGTCAGGACATATCGATGGTAAGTTGTTTATATACAATGAAAATAACAATGGACCCAGAATTGACCCTTGTGGGACACCTGTGGACAGCTGGAGGTTAGATGATTGATTATTCTGTACTCTGACATACTGAGAACGGTTGAACAAATATGATTCTATCCATTTAAGTGTTAGTGTGGAGAAGTTAATGCTGGATAGCTTAGATATGAGTTTGTTGTGGTTAACAGTGTCAAAGGCCTTCTTTAAGTCGAGAAACACTGCTCCTACAACACCACCTTTATCCATTTTGGATTTGATTTGTTCTGTGAAGAAACAGTTGGCTGTTTCTGTAGAGTATTTGGCCCTAAAGCCAAATTGCATTGGATGCAGAGAAAAAGCACTGTTATTCAGATGGTTCATAATTTGTTCAGCTACAAGTTTTTCAACGACTTTTGATCTCTACAGAGACCCCAGCGACTCCGCAGAGCTCCTGACACGTTAGGTGACTGGGTCAGTCACTAGGGTTTGTTAAAGTTTAACCTGAGTCAGGGTGTCAGCAGGTTAGTTCCTAACTCAGTAAAAGAAAAGAAAAAAGAGTTCCAGAGTAATTCTATGCTCTTAAGCTAAAGTTATTTAATTATATTGTTATACATCCACAGTTTGATTTAGTTGCCTGTGGTAATGAGTAATGTGGATACTGTTTTACTGCTTTGACACTTGATGTAACTGGTTAAAGAAACCAAACAGATGGTAAGATTGCTTGTTGTTGTTTGACAATTGTAATGCTTAAGAGCCACATCATATAGAGTAAAGTCACAGTGTTTAATTTAACTGGGTTGATTAACTACATCACAGTATGTTATGTACATCAGTATGTGTGTTTATACACCTTTTAAACGTTAAAAAAAGGATCTATGCAGTATGCTTCGTGGACATTTGTATGGACATTGCCTCATGATTCAAGCTGTTTCCACAGCAAGGAAGACGCCTTCAATGACTGTGGGAAATGGGGATTATTATGGGGAATGTGTTGCCATTAATGTTTCATGCTTTCCTTTTATAATGTTTATATGCTGAAGTGATGTTAAAGGTTGTTTTATCATCATCCAGAGTGGGGGTAGTGTTACAGGCTTGGCCTGTCACTTTAAGAGTAGCAGCCGCAAGGGGTTGTGGGTTTTTGGAGTCTGTGTGTGTGAAATGTGATGGCCAAGGCGAAGTGCAAAGTTATGGAGAGAGAGACGAAAGTATAGAGAAAGTGGTCAGAAAATGAATAGTATCTAGTCTGTATGTATGTAATACAGTGTCAATATAGCTTGAAGAACGTGAATAAACGGAGGTTCTTCCCACGGCACCCGAACGCCTCGTTTCCATCCTTTTTCCCCTCGAAATGTCTGGGCAGCTGGTTACCGGCTGACAACGAGCCAAGTCAGAAACCACCGGTGTGTATTCGAAACTACGGTTTCGGTGCCGAGATACCGTTAATAGTAATAAAAGGTAACATGTTATCTATGATTACTATGCCTTACATTCATAATGTCAGCGGAGGGACGATGTTAATCAATTTGTGTTGCTGTGGAAATACCGGACGTGACGTTGTGTGATCGCTTAGCAACTGAGCTCCGTGAAAAATAAACACCACTAAGGTTCAAGGTTGAGGGAGGGGAAGCGGCGCTGTGGAAGAGCAGAGTGGCGAGTGAGAGCTGCATCTTCCCTTTACAAGCTTAAAAAATGCCTGTAGCTAATGAGATTGAATATAACAATCAAAAATAACAAAATATACACAGCTAGATCAGATCGCGTTTTAGATGCGACTTTAGAGTAGAGGGGAATTATTGAAACGGGATGTGTACAGTGTTCCGCGGCATCTGTCGCTGCGAAAATGTGGGGCAGGGCTGTAAAGTGGGGGGGCCAATGGCCCCCCCGCTTCCGGCGCCCTTGCTCTCTGGTCACTTTCACTTTTCCATGGTACTGTGAGAGGACATCACTGTATTCGCCTGTAAGTTACATCCGCAGGGAGATTCGGTTCAGTTGGATCACATAATGTAACGCACCCATTTAAATCACAGTAACTATAACGGAATTACTGAATGGGAATAGGTAACTAGTAACTAGTGATGGTGAGATGAAGCCTTATGAAGCTTTTCAGCCAATTGGTTCGCAAAAGGGTTCATCTCATGAGGCTTCATCATGGGCTTCATTTGAACACAAACCCCCTGTTGGTCAAAGTGTGTAAAACAGGCAGATTGGACATCTCAACAGTGTGCTCTATCTCAGACCGAATTTCCAATGAGTAAAGCCTTAGAATAACTCTAAACAACGAACATAAAATCATATTTTCATGTTAACAATATTGTTTTTATTCCAGTTGAATGATTGTGATTGACAAGTCTAAGGAGGCTGGTAAACATTGCAAAGAGGGATTTGTATTCCTTAATAATATTCATAAACGTAACCATGTTGTAGCCTGAGGAAAGCTAAACCATATCAAAGAATACATTTATTAACTACATTATCTCATTTAGCTGTAGATTTTATAAACAACAAAAAATAAGTATTGTTCAGTCGTTGAACCAGAGACCCTGCGGTCATGAGTCAACTGCTTTCCAGCTGAGCCGCAGCACACACATTAAATCTCACTGAAAACACTGAATCATATTTATTCATGTTTTTATTCCTACATTTATTTATGCTTGTATCCATTTATATTTATGACATGTTCCGACCTCTATAAAAGTGAGGGTCTGAGCTCTTTTAATTCCATCGTGTCACCGGGCCCGGGTACAGGAAGGGTAATATGGTTCTTATTATACATCCATGCGTTGTGGTTCAACGGTTCAACCGATTTGAAGCGCTTCCTGAAGCAGTCACGTGGTATGGACAGGCAGCGAGGCTTCGTTTGTCATCGATGACGTCACTGGCCCAAAACTATACAAGCCTCGATACAAGCTTTACAAAAAGCTTTGGGGATTACTCGACACACGCTCCGAAGCCTCGGCGCAATACGTAACATCACGACTAGTAACGTTATTAGTTACCCCAAAAGGTAGTTGCGTTACAGTAACGCGTTAGTTTGTAACGCGTTAGTCCCAACACTGATTATAGAATGATCACACCGATGTGACAGTACTCTTCAAAGGGTTCACGAAATATGACTACTACTCTTACTGTTTAACATTTTGGGTTACTTAATGTTACTTCATATTAAAGGTGGGGTAGGTAAGTTTGAGAAACCGGCTCGAGATACACTTTTTGTTATATTCCATGGAATGCTCTTAACATCCCAATAGCAATGAATATCTGAAGTGCTTTGACAACAAATCCATAAAAAAATATCATCTGTGGAAGCCGTAGTTCTGTAAAAAGCACGACCAATCATCTGAGCCGGCCCGGCTAAAGTAACTGGATGGCCTACCTGCCTGTCAGCCTTCCATCTGTGCACAAACTTATCTCGTGCCCTCATTGGTCATGTGCGGGTTCGTGTGTGTTGGAGGAGGGACTCTATAAGGAAGTGGCAGATTTGTTCCGGCTGTGTATTTTCAAATTCTAGCGCACTCGAGCTGGTTTCGCCAAAAGTACCTACCCCACCTTTAAGGCTAATAAAAATGACAAGACTGTAATGCTAACTAACGTGCTAGCTACTAGCCAGGTAGCTAACTTGATCCAGCCACTCCTGGTCCTTTCATCAGACGGGAAGCGAAAGAATGAGCAAGACCCATTGCTGGTATGATAACAACCTGGTACCAAGCACGCAGGCATCTTGTTAAAGTTATCTTATCTTAGCCAGCGCCATATAGATAGATTATATCTATATGGCGCTGATCTTAGCTATCTCTTAGTGGAGGAAAACAATTGTGACATCACTTACGCGACTCTGGGATTTGTAGTTGCGTATTTTTCATAGTCTTATATTTCAACAGTTTTACGACAAACTGACTTTTTTGACATTGAAATTATTTTTTAAGATTGACAAACATATGTGTAATTCATGGCACAATTCAAACGGGATCGAAAGATACGTTTTCTCTCTCCATTGACTTCAATACATTATTTTTCCAAAATAAGGTCCCATGGACCGGAAGTACATGGGCATGACTTCGCACTCTATGACTATATTTTTTATTTCTTGTTATGTATACACTTTTTCTACATTCATTTTGTTGATCATACACCAGCAGTCTTGCTGGTGTACCAGCTTCAGCAGCAAGACCATGCTGGTAGACCAGCAAGACCAGCATGGGAAAGCTGGTACACCAGCAAGGTCTCATTATGCTGTTGAAGTTGGATTACCATTTTAGCTAAATAAATAGAGAGAGAGACTTAGACAGAGAGAGAGAGAGAGGGACAGACAAACAGACAGACATACTGTGACAGACAGAGAGGGCGGGACACGGAGGAACTGTGAGACAGCAGTGGTTGAAACAAAGTGGTTTAAAACATGGCTTTTAACTGGCACTAACGGTCGGGAGTGAAGATCAGTTGAGAGCGGTTGAGAGCCATTTCTGTGAATTTAGCTAACTCTACCAAAGGTTAGCATGTTAAGCTGTACTTTATGTGGCAGCTAGCTTAATACAAAGAGGGGGTTTGTGCTTCTTTGTAAACTTTTCTTACAAATGTGTGTTAATCTACTTGAAACTGGAGACAGTTTTTTTCTACTCAACTATACAGACCATTGTTGAGGAGATGCAAAACATACTGTACATGAGTTGGGTCCGACATATACTTTGAGTAATGTTACTTTGTTGCTAAAAATGAAACATCATTATCAGATGAGGACATCACCAAAGTGTGTGAGCCTGTCAGGGGATTTGATCTGTTCTCTGCATGTCGAAATGGCTGAGGTGAAGGCGGAGCTCGGAGAATACAGCATTGTCAATAACACTTCCTCAAGAGCGAAATCCAACGTCTGGGATGCTTTTGGTGTCATCCTAGATGGAGAAAATAACCAACATCCCACGCTTTTTGAGCCAAATATGCAACTGCGTGTGTTAATAATTGCACATTTTTAATGCTCATAGGAGATGCGGGTTCGGGTCGGTTTGGGGATCTTGACAATCAGACCCGTGCAGGACTCTGGCACACAGTCCACCTTCAGCCTCTGAGGGTCTGATTAGTGATGCAGCCTCCGTACAGGGGGGCTCCACAGTGATGCTGACAGACACAGGGGGCGGAGTCAGCCTGGCTCTGTGCTGCCGGGGGGGGCCGCAGGGTGCAGCAGGGTGGAGTACTTCAGAGGGACGTCCAGCCCCACCACAGGACCCACCACACTGAGCCACGACAACACGTAGTTCACCGGCCTACACACACACACAGAAATGTTAACAAGAACCCTTATGTTTGCATTTTCATTTTGCTGTATCTACACAGCCAATATATCGAAGGAAAATCTAGAATTAAATAAAAATAATTGTGTCAGAATTTTTTATTATTTGACAAAATGATCTTATTAATACGTTACAGAATGCAGTATTCCACTGATACTAACTTTCAAAATAAAAAGTGCAATATCTCAGTTTTGGGCAATGTATTTAATGATCACGTTGACATCCTGATGACCATAAATGGTTTATTGTGCAGCACTATGTATGACGTGATATGAAAAGCACTTGGTTTGCTCTCCTGATTTGCAGCAGCACAATGACTTTATAACCTGTCATATTAGAGCTGCATGGACCAGCTGTAACTCGAGCAACAACTTAATGCACTTTTTAGTTGCATACAGATGTGAGTTAATTGAAGCGCCTGATGCACAGTGTGATGCGTGCACTGTGTTTGCAGGTGAGCCATCAGCAGGGATCCTACCTGTGTTGGTCCTGAGCCGCCTGCAGCACCGGACGCATGAACTCCTCCGTCCTGCAGGGGTGAAGCATGAAGAAAGGCTGACCCAGCAGAGGGGGCGCCGGACACACACACACACACACACAACACACACCACACCAACACACACACAACACACAACACACACACACACACACACACACACACACACACCACACACACACACACACACACACACACACACACACACAACACACACACACACACACACACACACACACACACACACACACACACACACACACAACACACACACACACACACACCACACACACACACACACACACACACACACACACCACACACACACAAACCCACACAACACACACACCACACACACACACACAGCACAACACAACACACACACCACACACACACAACACACACACACACCACACACCACACACAAACACACACACACACACACGACACACACACACACACACACACACACACCACACACACACACACACACACACACACACACACCACACACACACACACACACACACACACCACACACACACACACACACCACACACACACACACACACACACAACACACACACCACACACACACACACACACACACACACACACACACACACATATATAGTTGAGTTTTGACAGCATCCATCAAACTAGATGTTTGCCTTCATGGTCTGTTTTCTAATATTTCTGTGTTTCTGAACCACGTCTGTGTCTGCATATAATGTTCGTATTTAGTCTCCTGATTTTAAATGGGAATTAAATCATTTGAGTGTTCCCAAAGAACCGGTGTTGTGCAGTTTGTGTGGGCCTACTGTACTGTTGCACAGTTTACTGTAGAAACTATGTCCAGAACAAGGTGTTTGGAAGTTTTGGAAGATTCATAGCTAACCACACTGAAGATTATGGAGGTATTGATCAGTCTTCTCATATCTCTAACATCACCAGAAGTCATCATTTAAGGGGTCATTTCTCAAAATGTTCCCTGTGTGGTTTATTCACCATTACAATAGCCCCACCTAAAATAATTTCCACCAGCCGCCACTGGTTGCAGGATAAGAGATCAACTCAGTGAAAGCACAGCCTTCTGACCAATCAGAGCTCAGTGTGCGGAGTTTAAAGCGATCAAGTCATATTACAGGAGAAAGGAAATACAGAAAAGCTGCCGTTGCAGGAAAGACGGCCGGCAAAAATCAACTGACTGTGTGAACGTGAACATTAATAGAATATCACCTCCATCTTCAGAGCAATCTGACTATTATAACATTAGCGTTCAGAAAGCTTACTTAAATATCTGCCACAAGTTAACATAAGTAACCGGATCAGAGTAACATTAAGTACAATCCGCGGCACTGTGAGTGCAGACGTCGATATCATTCATATCACATCATAATGTATCATATATCTCCTTATCTGAGTCAGCTGAGCCGTATCTGGCCGTGCAACACTCACAGTGTCACATACTGTATGCAGAAGTATTATTTTAAGCAACACATTAAGTTAACGAAACACTCGAGTCAAATGTAATTAAAGTCAGATCCACTCGTGTCTTAGACGGGGCAGTGATATCATAAACCTGTTAATGTACACATTCAAACACTTTTTCTGTTACCAGCTGTATTCACCTTGCAGGTGCAGCTATGTGGCTTTTATCCTGGATAAAGTGTTTAAGTCATGGATGTTTAAAGTTTAACTTCTTCATATGTCTAATATTAAAGTTGACTTTTCATTCAGGAAGTATGACGCTGCGCTGTCAGTACGCTTCTCTATGTTTGAGATTGGTCAAACCCCGCCCCTTTCATGTGAACGCGCACTCAGCCGGACAGAGAAACCCTGGCTTGAGTTAAAGAGTTGATAACCAGCATCGTAGGACCGCTTAGCGAGAGCGCGTTTGTTTTGGATTAGGTAAACCGGGTAACTCAAACATATCCAGGTTATGTTGAACCGGCTTTGTAGTACAGGCCTCTGGTGCTACCTGCAGAGTGATGGTGTTCAGAGGACTGTTCTGGAGTCGCAGCCTGTAGTTTGGATGGACGGAGCTCCACACCTCCTCTAACGACAGGCTCCGCCCCTCTGACATGGAGACACAGAGAAGAAATATCACTTATAAAGAAAACTACAAATATGCAAAGGTGTGCAGACCCTCTCATACAGCAGCACATTTATTTTCCAGAACAAAGCAATGGCAACTTTAGTCTGATATTTGAGTGGAATAAAAATGCGTTCAAAGACTAGAAATGTTATTATGTGGGGGCACCATTTTTAAATGAAACGTGACACACGATGAAACCTTTGTTTTTTGCTTCATAGTGTGTTTAAGGTTTTAGGCGCTGTGGATTTGTTATTGTTTATACTATTGTTGATTCTATAAATGTACTTTATTATTATTGTGATTTTGCGTTAATTGTCTGTGTTGTTTCTACACCTTCTTTTGAATTTGAAAAAGTACCATTTTACACAGCTAATTATACTTGTACTAGTATAAAGTTGTTAAAGTGACAGTACAATAGTCTAGTGCTCTCTCCATTCCTGCAGCTAAAACTAAAGCTAAACCAGTCAGAAGGATCATGACTTTCCTCAAATATAAACTGTAATAACTGTGTGTGTTAAAATAAAATGTAATTAAAAAAGTCTAAATTGCAAGATGTTTTTTTAACCCTGAATACGTAGGAAATAAAAAATAAAGAAGATTGGAAAACATTTTTTTTCCTCGGTTCCCAGGAGGATATATAAGAGGCCTACATTACTCTATTTATTGGTATGCTTTAGTTTAGTACAGGGGTGGAGAACCTTTTTCCTCTCAAGGGCCATTTCAATTTTTACAACATCCCCGAGGGCCGTACAAATTATTGACCTCTGCTTAAAAAAACTAAAATCACAGCCCATTCATTTGGCCTTTCTTTCATGCTGTGCAAAGAAAAAGCAGCCTCTTAATCCAGATATTTTACCATGACTCACGTATGCATGCACGTGCACGGTGTGGCATGACCACCAAAACAGAAAGATATGGACACAAGATGTGTGCAAATGTATTTCGTTTCCTATCCATGTGAACATGATTTAAGTGGGGGGGGACCTAACCTCCTCTAGGGGGGTCCCCCCCGGATGCATGCATGCTCCCCCGGGAAGATTTTTTTTTTAAATGTTGAAGTTAAAAGCATTAATCTGGTGCACTTTGAGACAGGGTCGGCGTCATGGGGGGTCATTCGCGGGCCATGCCCCCTTGCCGTTTAAAAAAAAAAAATCATATAAGTGAAAACGTTTCCACTAAAAGTTTTTTGTGTGAAATAAATCAGAAATGTGTGCTCACTGCTGCTCTCTGATTGGTGTGTTGCTTGACCAATGACCCCGACCTTTGTTTTGTTATCATTACGTGTGTTTGGATGAAAGCCCAGTGGCGATCTGTTCATCTGTTACACTGATTATACAGTAAAGCCATCGAAAATAATATGATATACAATACAAGTACTTCTAGGTCTCTGTGTTTCATTCAAGCTCGGCTCTGTGTGTGTGTGGCACGAGCGCATTTTGTGAGTGCGCGAGCGGTAACGTGGAATGTTGTTGTTAGCATCTGGTTAGCTTGCTATGCTAACGGATATAAAAAAGTTTCTACACCAAGGTGGAGGAGAGTCCTCTCCTGTCAGACTGAGAGGATCTTATAACCTCAGCTCAGTGAGGTAAGGACTCTCTCAGTGTTTAGATAGTTCACTTTAGTGTAAGTTATCTCAGTGGGTCTCAAACGGTTTGGTCACCATTTATGTAAACAAGTATTTGCGAGGAACAGCTTTATTTGATCATTATAGTTATTAAAGAATAAGAGAATAAATGAAAAACGGGTATGAAATACTATAGGACAGTAACACAAGAATACCATTTAAAAAGGGGAGTGATTTGTAAAATATCCATAAATAAAAAGTGAATCTGCTTCCAGTTCTGTTTCAAATGGGTGTTGAGAGATGTAGGCTATCCATAGATCTCTTCATTTTGCTCTCAAAGTGCACCAGATTGATGCTTTCAACTTCAATATTTAAAACAAATCTTCCCAGTGGAACATGCCCCCACCCCCACCTAAAACATGTTCACATGGATAGGATACTAAATACATTTGCACACTTTTTATATGGTGGTCTATGTCCATATATTGGTGGTCGTGCCACAACCGTGCATGTATGCACAAGTCATAGGTGCGCTATAAAATAGCACTACACCCTGCAATGTGTGTGAAAGACAATAGACTTTACAGCATGTTTTTTTAAATTGAAGTTGCGTTGGTGTGTTGGTTGTTGACGGCATTATGTGCCCCCCCGTGGTAAATGATTGCCCCCCCATTCGATTTGTTCTAGAGCCGACCCTGCTTTGAGAGCAACATGAAGAGATCTATGGATACATCTCTCAACATCCATATGAAACAGAACCGTAAACAGATTTATTTTTCTTTATGGATATTTTACAAATCACTCTCCTTTCAAACTGTATTCTTGTAATAATTAATAACAACTTTTTTACTGTCATATAGTATTTTATAGTTTACATTATTCTCTTATTTTTTTATAACAATAATGATCATATAAAGATGTGCCTTTACCTCACTGGTTGTAGAAAAAGCTTCTTATATTCGTTAGCATAGCTAGCTAACCAGATGCTAATAACAACAAAGTTATTGACTGTATGATCAGTATGACAGATGAACAGATCGCCACTGGGCTTTCAACTAAAGACACAGCCACGCAAAAACTGCGGCATGTGTACGGCTCCTTAAGAGTACTGCAATGTTTGGAAGTGCCGGAGTGGCGTTCTGGGCTGCAGTCGAATAGTCCAAAAATCAGCTCCTATCGTCTATTCCTTGACCTCTGAGTGAAACGTCACGGGGTTAAGGGATAGTGGATAGGAGAATTCAAAAGGACTTAGGAGAAGAGACTGCGGTACTTTAGAGAATCGACTGCACTTTCCGACGTGTTTATGATGCTCCAGCGGACGTCATGAATGTGCGTCTGCTGCTGTGGGGGAACTATGGAAACTACAGTTTTCTATACAGCGGACTACAACATGGATGTTTAATAAGAACGAGGGACTACTGTAAACTCATCTAGAGACTCTGCACCGTGCTCTGATGCTGTTGTTTTATGCTTTATGAACGGGGACAACAGAGAAACATATTCTTCATGACCAAAGTTGGAATTGAAATAAAAAAGGAAAGTGAAACTTATGCTCGTCACCCTCTCCCTCCGGTCCACATTAATACAAATGATCCCAATACGTATGATTGTATGAACTATGAAAAGATCTTAAAATCAATACAAATGTATTTATTATAAACGTTAGTCCTTAACATCTATCACTGTGTATATCACCATTCAAACATCTTTTAAAAGTTGAACAAACCCCACACAGCTCAGTGAAATGTTGACTTTATTTGATCATTTCAGTAAAAACTAACGTTCATATTTCTCTTTTTGATTATAATACTGATGAACGTTCAAAACAAAGCACTTTGGCAACTTACCACATACGTTTTAAAATGCTTAATAAGAACCGTAACTTTCATGATATCATTTCTCCGTCATAATCGGTTGTTTCCGTGAACGGCCGACTGTTGAGTGACGGCAAATGCTGCGGCTGCAAGGCATTGTGGGGCAGCATTTTCTCCTCTCCTTTCGGTTAGGGAGGTCCAGTGGTTCCTAAGCTAAAGGAGGTTATAAAGGAAGTTTGAAACCTCCTTTTCTATCTAGAGAATTGGAACGGCACTTATCATGGCTGCCACTGAGGGACTTCCGGGTCATTTCACTCCGTTAGGAAGGGTCCTAAGCTAAATGGACTATTCGACTTCAGCCCTGGTGCTCTCCTTCAGAACTGCACCCCTATCAGACGAGACATGTGCCACGTGATGACACGTTAGGCTCGTGTTGTGTTCAAGGACCCTGACCTTGGCTAGGAAAAACAGGCACTCGCTTGTTTAATTTTTTTGCGGTCTAGATTTCTCTAATTTTTTTCTTTTTTGCTTGTGTTTATAAATTACCTCGACCGTATCAAATTGTCTCGCGGGCCGTATACGGACCGGGGGCCGGAGGTTCCCCCCCTGGTTTAGTAGATATCTACAAACAAAGAGTCGATATTATTCTAAAACCATTTAGTGCTTCACATAATAAAATACACAACGGCTGTATCCTGATATTATATGCTTTAAGAGCTGTAGGTGACGTGTGTATACTGTGTGTGAGTGTGTGTGTGTGTGTGTGTGTGTGTGTGTGTGTGTGTGTGTGTGTGTGTGTGTGTGTGTGTGTGTGTGTGTGTGTGTGTGTGTGTGTGTGTGTGTGTGTGTGACTGACCCTGAGTGCAGGCTCTATAGTAGAGCACCGGTGTGCTGTAGCTGCAGGAGTGCAGGATGTGATACTCGTACTGAAGCAGCTGGCTACTGCCTGCAGACGCCACACACACGCCGTCATCTTCATCTTCATCCTCCATGTCACCTTTGATGCTGTCAGTATCAGCTGAGGCATCAACAGCAGCCTGTGGAGGAGGACAGATGTTGGACAATAAAACATCAGCTCTGTCTCTCGGTACATTGTATGTGTTAGTCTGAAACTGAAGCATGGAATCATCCTTCTTTAGGCAAATTCATCTAATAAAAAAAAATGCACTAGCACACTTAAATGACATTTGACCTGCAAGAATATTTAAAATCAGGAACTTATTATTTAATACTACAAGACTATGCATGTGAGAAACAAAAGGGATTAATAATGAAGGAATGTGGCAAAGCTGTATCTCCTGGAGAGTCACGTCTGTTCAATTTCTGTTTTTCATTGAGGCTGACAGAAATGAATTCTCTCTCCTTTTTTGTTATGACCTGATTTACAGCTTTAAATGAAATTAATTTTCCTTAATTTTATTTTCTAACATAGTGTTCATGGTTAAGTTATGTTATTGAGGTTAAGTTGACCACAGTGTGTTGATCTGATCAGATTGTTAGTATTTTAATCGAAGGTTCATTCATTGACTGATAAATAACAACATGCCAATGATGATTTTTGGCATCTCATTTACCTGTTCCTGTTCCCCTTCCTGCTGCTCAGAACGTGAGGGACAGGAAGTGTCTGCCCCTTCTCCTTCATAGTCCCACACTGAGCTGGAGTCGATTACCACTGACCTGAGAGCAGTCTTCCTCAGGTAGCCCTCCTGAGAAGAGCCGGATCAGAACCGTTAGTAATATTCATGGAGCACAGCAGGCTCCGCCCACAGTGATAATAATAATGAGCTTTATTTGTGAAGCACCTCTCATACAAGAATTGTAGTCCAAAGTGCTTCAAAGTTGACATTTGATATCTTTTAAAAGTCACAGAAAATATATATCACATAGAATAAAGTAACCAGTAAAATACATGAAAATAAACATAAAAGAGCATGGAATAGACATAGAAAAAATTGATTAAAATATAGGTGGAGGAGGATAAATGCAAATTCACATTGTGATATTAATAATATAACTCCAAACCAGGAGTGCATTGAGAAAGGGCAGCAGAGGGCAGGAGTTAGCTTCCTAAAGGCTCAAGTGTAGAAATAAGACAACAACAACAACAACAAAGCAGCAGCAGAGGATCTCAGTTAGGACAGAGGTCAGAGGTCTCACCTGCCCCCCCTCCCAGCTCCAGCCGTCCCCCAGCTGCTCCGACAGCTGCAGGAGGAGCTGACAGCACAGGTGGAACTTGTCCTCATCCAGAACACACAGGCTCATCTCTGCAACACGGAGCAGGGTACATCACATTACTACATGTGTATGAAAAATATATTTAACAATAAAAAGTACATCTTGCAATTTAAACTGAATACTAGTAAAAACTAAAGTATAGTAAGAATAACCAGCACATTTGATTAGGTTAAGTAAATAAAGTCATAATGTAGAGAAGCCCCTTTCAGTATCATTATGTTTATTATACTTAACTGTCAAAGGCCTTAGTGACATACAGTATGCACACAAGCTACAGCTAGTGTGAAGAGGACAATATGAAGTCCCAGGCTCCTCAATACAACCTACAATATACTTAAGACAACAAACTAAACAGAGAAATAGAACAATGTATTAGAAATAGAAATAGGCCTACAGTAAAAAATAAAATAGTGCAAAAATAATTGTGCAAGTTAATGCAGCAACAAGTCACCTACATGTAAAGTAGAATAAAGTCAAAAATAGTGGAATAAAATACTGCGAATTGTACTAGTATATAGATATGCGCGCAATTAACCGATGTATACATAAGTAAGTGAATAATTAAAGTTAATATATTAACAAAGTACAGGCAGCACTAACACAAGTAAAACATGTTGTAAACTCTGTATCCAGTAACTGTCAGAGGAATGAATACTAGCCTATACTAATGTGTCATTCTAATCGTTATAATGCTTTTGCAGTAAATGCAGAGATATCATAGCTTGGTAATGACAGTTAGCTGCTGATAAATACCTTCTCTCCAGTCTCCATCTCAGCAGTTAGCATGATATGACGCAGCTTCCTGTGACTCTGCTGCTGGAACCCAGGGGGTTCCTACCTGAACGAAGGTCTCCAGACTCTCAAAACACTATACAATAGTTAGTTTCCCCCTATTCTTTCCTACAGTATACGATAACTCACTTTTTGAAGGAAGAGCAGGAACAATGTTTCTCTTCCGGGTCGTAAGATCACGTGACTGCTACTGTCACCTTTTTCTTAAATTATTTGTATCTGTCAGCAACGAATTCAAACCAAAAGTCTTGAACATTTCAAAATGTCGCAAATAACAAGATAAATGTTTTTAGATAATCTAGATTTAATTCAAATATCGTATAGGTTTCTAATTTCTCTACATTTTTCCGGGGATCCTCCGCGGATGTATTTCCGGCAACAGTGATGTTTAAAAGAGTCGTGACGCACGCACGCACGGCCGGACTGATCTCAGCCAATGACAGCTCTGCATTCATCCCCTGGACGCGATGTTTACAGTGAGAACAGCTGTGAGGTCCGTGCAGCACCTCAGCACCTCAGCACCTCAGTCTGGGACCCAGGCCAGCCCATGGAATATGTACATTTTGTTAACATGCATCTCCTTTTACTCTTTTGAGCTACTCTATCAATCCCTGATGTCAAGGCCGGCCTTGACCAATTTGCTGCCCTAGGCAAGATTGTGTGTGTGTGTGTGTGTGTGTGTGTGTGTGTGTGTGTGTGTGTGTGTGTGTGTGTGTGTGTGTGTGTGTGTGTGTGTGTGTGTGTGTGTGTGTGTGTGTGTGTGTGTGTGTGTGTGTGTGTGTGTGGTGTGTGTGTGTGTGTGTGTGTTGTGTGTGTGTGTGCGTGCGTAGATGCAGTGGACAGACATGTCTCAGCTTACTTTGAATAGCCTACTTGTAAATAAAACTTTTGGCCCGTCATTTCAATTCCTCATTGTAGCGACCAGAGAGGGGGGGATAGGCCTATATCCAGTCGCTGATAGTGTTACGTTATTATGAGAGAGTGCTCTCACACTTGTTTGATTCTGAAATTGTATAAATATAAATGTGTGTGTGTGTGTGTGTGTGTGTGTGTGTGTGTGTGTGTGTGTGTGTGTGTGTGTGTGTGTGTGTGTGTGTGTGTGTGTGTGTGTGTGTGTGTGTGTGTGTGTGTGTGTGTGTGTGTGTGTGTGTGTGTGTGTGTGGCCTATGTCCGCATCTGTAGCCTGTTATTGTCTCATTATACCGCACTGTCAGTGTCAATGAATTAAAAGTATAGGCTAAATAGGCCTAAATTGTCATGAACAACACAGTAGGCCTACTGCCCATCAGAGCTGCTGTGCCTCCTGTCATCATTAATGGACGTCTCTTTAAAATGACCG
Organism: Gymnodraco acuticeps; assembly: GCF_902827175.1. NCBI lineage: Eukaryota > Metazoa > Chordata > Actinopteri > Perciformes > Bathydraconidae > Gymnodraco > Gymnodraco acuticeps. The sequence goes on from NW_022991415.1 coordinate 130,457, forward strand.
CTCAGAGGAGATGAGTTCTCATTTCTCTAACCGCCTGCTGCTTCCCCTCCTCTCTCCTCGGTTCACTTCGTCGACACCTCCGCTCGCATCTCCTGTGAGCGGGACTAAGGGCCCTTCTCACTTCTCTTATTTTTTAATTTCCTCGCTCCTCGGTCGCACCGGAAGTTGATTTGTCTGCGCCATCTTGAGTAGCGTCCCAATGGCCTTATTTTTGCCGGAGGACCGAGGACCGAGGAGCGAGGAGCGATAACAGAGGAACTATAACCGAGGAACCACCAGACCATCCTTCGATGAAATCCTCACACACTCGCCCCGCCCCCTTACTGTGTATCGCTCACTGATTGGACGAGGCAGCGCATGCACTGATCTGATGCAGAGCCCTAGAGAGATTATCTCTCTAGGGCTCTGATCTGATGCTTCTTGACATGAGAGCAGTTTCCCAGCAGAGTGAAGAAAATACATGAACCTCACGGGAGTCACTCCTCAGTTTATACCGTGTTTTGTTTAAATTAATGTCTCATTTAGTTACAAATATGTGATATATCTGAACAACAAAGTGGTCAAAAATCATTTTCTTTATTTATTGGAAACATTTTCATGATCGCTTTTTTCGTTTTACATTTTCATTTATTGTCATTTCCATTCAGTCAGTCATTAAGTGCTATTAAAATGTTAATTTACTACATATCCACACAAACAAAGTGTGCAATCCAATGAATGTTAATCTAACTGGGTTTTGATAGATAACATATCTCTTTTTCTTCTCTCAATTATGTTATTTCTATTGTGCACTCTAATCAATATTAATCAAACTATTGTTCGTTTATACATTTTAAGAATGGCGTTTATCTTTTTTGAGAATTAGTTCTTATTTTATTTAATGTATTTGGGTCTACAACAGATGATACAAATGTTTGTGTCAGTAAATGTGTGCTAACAGAGGCGGGGGTGTGAAACAACGAGGACAGAGCTGCTGTCAGACGATCAGCTGTGCAGCGTCATCACAAACGGACGTCGCTTCACGTGACGCTCCGGAGGAAAGTACGTCCCATTACTCTTAAAACTAATTTCCCTGCTTCTCGTGGTTTCCTTGCATCTCTCCATGCTTCCCTGGTAGGAGGGACTAGTCACAGGGAAACGACGCAAGTGAGGGACGCAAGGAATCCATTTAACCGAAGTGAGAAGGGCCCTAGGACACGAGGGTAGGAGTCGAGGAGGGGAATTACAGAAATGAGAAACCTTCCGTGTGTCCTTCGATAGTCTCTGAAGTGCCGCTTACCGTGTTGTTGGTCTGTATGACCGCTAGATGGCAGCACACCGCAGCACCGAGCTGTAGAAACAACAGGACAGCGCCGCGTGATGATGAATGTGCAATAAAAGAAATACAGCAGCACAGTGAAATGGGGGGTTTATTCGCCGCTATTTTACTTATTTAAAAAAAAGCACGGATACAGTAGGACCCACGCTCAGTGTTGTTTCTGACATTGCTTCTGTCCTAGTACTCATATTGTACTGAGTTCACAGGAATCAAGGTGCAGATGCACAAAGTGATTAATGAGTGTTTTAGACACTTTCGATATCACATCAAATGTAATGCCTGTTTGACAATTATAACAACCAATGTTTGAAAATGTAAAGCAAAACCAGCAGTGTATAACAATAATAAGTGAATAATGTGATCCGGACTGAGATAGGCAAAAGGATATGCAGATTAATGTGATTACATTACATAACATGTTACTTGTTAGACGCTTTTATCCAAAGCGAGTTACCTGTGGGCAATCCCCACAGGAGCAATTTGGGGTGAAGTTTGGGGTGAAGTGTCTTGCCCAGGGACACAACGACATGCTGACTGCAGTGGGACTCGAAGCTGCTATCGTCTGATTCAAAGATCAGCGCACACACCACTGCGCCACACGCCTCCAAATAAGTGATCATTATTTTAATTAGATTGAAGTTTTTCCTTGACTGTGTAGTGCCTGCCGAGAGATGGGAGTCGGAGGCGGTGTATCAAAAGTACAAGTTAGACTTTATTAAGCATCAGGACAACACATGTTATCAGCTTCAAGCCCGGGAAGAGAAGACTGGAGGGAAAACAGTACGTAAGGTTAACATAAATGTCCGTGCGGAACAATACCCCCAACCCATAGTTCCGTGGGTAAATCATGTCAATCACCACACAAGCCCCCCCAGAATTCACCTATGGTCACAATCCACCCACGTGCCGATGAAAGCGTGGGCGACGTCCGAAGCCGCCGTCGAGGCGGTGAAACTGTGAGAGGGTGCACACGAGGCCGATCTAGACATGGTCGAACCTTCTCTCAGGCAACGCAAAAAGTTCGAAAGGGTCGTCCTGTCCACTGTCGTAAACAAGTAGGTGAAACTATGAGAGGATCCACACGAGGTCGACCTAGACATGGTCGAACCTCCTCTCAGGCACCGCAAAAAGGGTTAACAGATGGATGTTAACAGATGGATGTCGTTAGCCGTTAGCTGTTAGTCGTCGTCGTTAGCTGTTAGTCGTCGTCGTTAGCCGTCAGTCGCTGTCGTCGGCCCCGGAGCCTCTGCTAGGTGGCGTGCCTCTACCAGGGAAGGTGCCGCTGCGTGTCGGGGCCAGCACCTCAGGGGTAAAACGCCGGGCGGCCAGTAAGAACCGGTCAGCTTCTTCGGCTAAAGCGAGGGGCTCAATAATAGCCGTGGTAGCGAGCGCTGTCTGGACATGTGGCCGCATGCGCCGAAGAAACAGTTCCATGATCAAAAAGTTGGGTTCTTCCGTACAGGTCGTGCATCATCTCCATGTGGTCGGAAGGCTTGCTGTCTCCCAGTGCCGAAACGATGTGGAGATAGCGTGCGTCATCATCGGTCATTCCACGGAGGGTGAACTGAGCCTCAGTCTGTGCGAACCCTGCAGCCGCAGACGTCTCCCAAAAACTCCGGCAGTTCGAGAAAAACTGCGTTATTTGCCATGTTCGGTTCAGTCTCGGATACTTCTACGAGACTTATGTCGGTGTCACCAATGTAGTGCCGAGAGACGGGAGTCGAAGGCGGTGTATCAAAAGTACAAGTTAGACTTTATCAGAGGAAAACACATGTTATCAGCTTCAAGCCCGGGAAGAGAAGACCGGAGGGAAAACAGTACGTAAGGTTAACAAATGTCCGTGCGGAACAATACCCCCAACCCATAGTTCCGTGGGTGAATTATGTCAATCACCACAACTGATCCATTGTCTATTCTGAGGTGATCTGCTTTCTTGCAACTGTAGAGAAAAGTTACATATTTTATAACTTTATCATACTGCCAACAGCAGTTTAGAGAGAGAGAAAAGACATTCAACACCTTTTATGAAACTGAAAGGCAATTATTACATGATTGGGTATAACGTTGACATTTGACCTGATGGTGGCCTTTACATTACCGTAGCAGACCTGAAAACCTGTTTCAAATGCACCTTGACAAATACAATTAAAAAAAACAAAAAGCATGTAAGTTCTGTATGTAGAGCGTTACATTGTTTGACTTATTAAGAGCTGATGTACCTGCAGGATTCTTGCTGTTCTGAGTTACGCAGCTGAAGCTCCACCAACCAATCACATGAATCTCCCACCCCGGACACACAAGCCTTTTGATTGGCTATAGCTTGTACTGGCATATGATTTGATTGGCTGACGCTTCCGTCGAAGCTTAAAAAGTTGAACTTTTCTTAACTTTTGAAGCGAGCAACGCGAGCAAAGCGAAGCAACGGAACCACAATGCAGTTAGGCAAAGCGTGACGTCACCCCATTCAAAGTGAATGGGAAGAAGCGTTGAAGCTTCAACGCACGCCAGCCGTGTGGACAGGCCATTAGCATCATAGGGTTGATTGAACTTTCTTGTAAGTCACTTTGGATCAAGGGTAAGCATGATGTGACGTAATATTATTACATTTTGATAGTACAAGCAGTGGCGGCGGGTCATTAGGGGCAGGTGGGGCACAGCCCCACCTAGTGTCAGAAGAAAGTATTACAAATAATGATTACAAAAAAATACTAAAAAATAAATAAAAAAACATATAAAATATATTTTAAGGTCATGTTTAATAATCTGATTCGTCTGTACATTTCTGTTTTAGTCTGTGTTCTTCTAATTAGTGTCTAGAGGGCCGTTTTGAGCTGTTTAGAGCCATGTGAGACAAAACCCGATCCTGCCCCTCCCTCTCACAGTCTAAGTGAACGGTGATTGTAAAAACTACACTGCGCATGCTCAGAGTATTTTTCTATTTAATGTGTGTGGCAAAAAAATAATGACCGTAGGGGCATAGTGCTCCCATCCCCACCATACGTCATCTCACATAATTCAGAATTGATTGGCTGTAAGTACTCACGTGTGCAGTGCTGCGAAACGTCACGTGTAGTTTGAAGAGGAGACGAGAGAGCAGCATATAGCTAACATCACCAGCGATTAAAAGAAGTAAAAAACTGAAAGAAAATGAATGAAGTTGACCATTTACTGGAGCACACATTTGAGACACTTAGTCTCGGAGAGAAACTGGAGGTAAAGCGCCTCGGTGCCCACCATCCACCGGATTTCCAAATGGTCCAGACTGCGGGCAAAGTTAAACGTGGGTTTAACGCTGAGTGGTTTGCTAAAAAGAAATGGCTAACGGCGAGCATCCAGAAGAATTCCCTCTTTTGCTTTCCTTGCCTGCTTTTTGGTGAAGATCAAGGTACTTGGTCGAGGACAGGTTACAAGGACTTAAAGCATCTTTCGGAGAGGACAATGAAGCATGAGAGCAGCAACAGTCATTTGGAAAATGCCGTAAAATTGGGATTACTTGGAAGGGTGAATGTTGCAGCTCAGATTGACAGCGCCTACAGACGCGGCATTGATTCTCATAATAGGAAGGTGGAAGAAAACAGGTACGTGCTTGGTCGGATCATCACCTGTATTAAACTGTGTGGGAAATGTGAGACAGCACTGCGGGGCCACAACGAGTCGGCGGACTCTCTGAATCCAGGGATATTCAGGTCAATTTTCGAGACAATGTGTGAGGGCGATTCCAGGCTTCAACGGCACTACGAAGCTCAGCTTGTTTTCAAAGGGACATCAAGCACCATACAGAATGAACTCTTGGACTGCATGTATGATGTGTACAGGGAGGAAATAGCCAAGCAAGTGGACAACACATCATTTGTTGCCGTTCAGGCCGACGAGACAACCGATGTCTCCTGTAAATCGCAAATGGTGATTGTGCTGCGATACATTATGCCTGACCTCACAGTTACAGAGCGTTTTTTGGAGTTTGTGGAAGTAAAGGACAAAACTGGTGTAGGTCTCTCTAACAGCATCAATGCTGTTCTGGAACCCCTGAAGCTGAAAGAAAAGCTAATCGCTCAGACCTATGACGGGGCGGCCGTCATGAGCGGTAACGTGCGCGGGGTACAGACGGTGATGAAGGAGACGTACCCACACGCTCAGTTTGTTCACTGCTACGCCCACCAACTGAACCTGACCCTGCAGCAACTGTGTTCAGCAAGGATGAGCATCCTGAAGGTGTTTTTTGCAGATAACTGCTTTTTCCACTTTTTTCTCCGGTGCTCCAAAACGTGTTGCAGCTCTTGCAGAGGCAACACAGAGACGCATCCCACCGCCACCGGCTGTGAGATGGAACTTTAAAAGCAGAACTGTGAACGCGGTTTGGGAGACCCGAGATGCACTACTTCAGTGTATGAAGCATATACGCGCACAACCAGGATGGGATGCGGTCACCATAAGTGAGGCATACGGCCTGTCAAAGAAACTGCGGGACCGAGCATTTATGCAGCTCCTGGAGTTTTTTCGTTGCTTATGCCAGAAGTGGATGTTCTATACAACACTCTGCAAAAACGAAGCATCGATGCACCTGGGATCAACAGCGCGCTCTGCCGTTTCAAGGAAAATGTTCAGAAAATGAGGCAGAAAACTGATGCATTGGCCGCCACTGCTCATGATGGAACAGACGAGCCAGGCCGACGAGTCAGCAGCACAGCGCCGGTGATGAAGGAGGCTTGTGACACAGTCATCTCACAGGTGGAACAGAGGTTCTCACAGAGTGACCATTTGATCGCTGCAAAGCTTGTTGACAGCTCATTCTTCCCACAGCATGTCCTGTCATTTCCTACACCTGAGCTTGACTGCGCCGTGAAACTGTGGCCTGCGTTGGGAAACAAGGAGAAGTTGAAGTCTGAGCTGACCACGCTCTACCGCCACAGTGAGCTTCACACTGGAAACACTGCCCTGTCTCTGTTGAAATCCATTCACGAGAACAACTTGGAGGAAACGTTTGCTGAGACTGTTATTTTGGTCAAAATAATAGTGACAACTCCGATGACGACATCCGAGTCAGAGAGGAACTTTTCCACCCTCAAAAGGATAAAGACTTTCACTCGCAACACCATGGGACAGCCGCGACTTAACGCATTGGCCATGCTTTCAATTGAAAGCCAGTTGATCCAGCAACTACAGGACTTCATCCCCAAAGTGATAGACACATTCTGTCAGAGGAAGGACCGCCGTGCCGCTTTTCTTTTCAAGTGAGCCTTCAGCTTTGGTAAGTTCATTTATGTCATATATTTTGTTGATCTTCTGTGTTTTGCCTCTGCTGGATCGATTGATATTGTGACCTCGATGATGAGTGTCTGTGTTTTCCTTATATTTACAGTCTATGGTGTTTTAATGCTAAAGCATTACGGTTGTTGTTATTGTTAAGAATTACTTTGTGATGGTGACCTTTACTCCATGTATGAAGGTGCATTACTATGACATCCCCACGCTGTGTACGTAAATGTATGCGCTCACAGTGTTGCTCCTGTGGTCTTCAGTATGTCATTTGACACTCCCCCTCTCTCTGTCCCCCCTCTCTCTCTCCTCCCTCTCTCTGTCCCCCCCCTCTCTCTCTCTCTCTCTCCCTCGACCTCTTTCTGCCCCCCCCAGTTTTGTACACCTAGAAACGCCACTGATACAAGTACAAATAAGAGACTAGTGTTAATTTCGTTGACTAAAACTATGACGAAATATGTTCGTCAACGACCTTTTTTTCCATGACGAAAACGAGACGATGACGAGACGGCACCGACGGCAGTAAACAATAACTGTAACGAAATCATCATGCAATATCGTTGACGAAAAGTGACGAGACGAAAATGTAGTTTACTAAATAAAAACTATGCCAAAATCTCTCTTTACTTTCGTTGACGAAAAATGAGGAGACGAAATATTATCAAAGATAACGTTACATCTCTGATAGTCAGTTTTTCTCCCAGCAGTTCCATTTCCGGTGCTGCGGCAGGGCAGCAGCTGTGTGTCTGTGGTGCGCGCGGCGGTAGATTTGAATTACACCGGGCAGCGGCACACTGTGAACTGTCAGGAAGACTCGGGTCTAACTCATGGTCTAACTAACCCTATTTAACAGAAAATAAAATGGCAACAACAGGGCTTGGGAGCAGTGGTCGCACTCGCGTTAACCGAAGACCCCCCCCCCCCCCCGCCGTCAGCGCGAGTGAGAGATAAATTGTGCACTCGACGGATAATAATGGATTATGACGGAAATGTTACGATCCTGTCCGTCAAAATGACTGACAACGAAAAAGTCTAAAGCCACCACTGCTTGGGAGAAAGAAACGATGTGATATTTGGGCCCATTTTCGCTACAATGAGGCGGAGAAAAAAAGCGAATGCATTGTTTTATCAGAAGGGAAGCAATGTGGCCATAACACAGCTGGTAAAAACACCACAAACCTGAGCAGATCCTCTCTGCAAAGCTGCTTAATCATTCAACCTGTGTTTTTCATCAAATAAGGACAAGATATAATCTTATTTATTTATATATACTAAAATGACAAATTATTGGTTTTGGCTAGACTAGTTTGACTGAAATGTTCTATATAATCTGATGACTAAAAAAGACTCAACAGTTTTCATTGACAAAAAGTAGACTAAAATAATTAGTTTTCTTTGACTAAAATAAGACTAAAATGCTCAGACTTTTAGTCGACTAAATCTTGACTAAAATGTTTACTGTTTTAGTCGACTAAAATAAGACTAAAATGCTCAGACTTTTAGTCGACTAAAACTTGACTAAATAAAAACAGGATGAAGGTGACTAAATATGACTAAAACTAAAAAGAAAATTTAACACAGGACTAAGACTAAAACTAAATAAAAAAATAGCTGACGAAATTAACACTATAAGAGACATGTATATATAAGATCAGATGATTATAACAACATCAGAGAGAACAGCACTGCTCGCTGTGACTGGAAGGCTCTTTACTCAGACTGCTCTCAGACCAGACAAGTGTTATCCATCAAGTTTGGCCTAGAACGTCTCGTAAAAGTCTGCAGGAAGGCCGGCGATCCTTGGAGCCTTGCCCCTCTCCAGCTCTGCATTGGCCGTTGCAGTGACCTTGAGCAGGCCATTTTGGAAAGCCTGCTCCCCCTCTAGGGTCTCTTGAAACTATTTAAAAAAAAGATTCTCTTCGAAAGCCAATGCACACCGAAAACATCATTATTTTTGCAGCTGTTGCCCAGGGTCCGAAAACACAGAACGCTTCTGCCCTATCTTAGTAGGATATAGCATAGCTCAGGCACTTAAATATGACGCCTACTTGGCCTTGTCCCTTGATCTCTTTATAAAGACCTGTTAACACGTATGCAGAACATTTCCTTTTATCATATAACATTGAATTCATTTGCCCAGTACCGTTTTTGAAGAAATAAGAGAAAAAACATTACATTTTACAACACATTGACACATTTAAACTAATTTCCTTAAGATGTTTCCTGATACTCAAACATTATTTCTGCTATATGGGTCATTTTGGAGTCATGTATTTTCTCAGATAGAGATATCAAAGTTTTGTGACGGCCACTCATTCCAAAGCTGGGTGCCCATACAGCCTTTTTCAGGTGTCCTATCGCTTCAACATTTTCTGAGAGCATAAACAAAGTACCTTGGTGAAAAAGTGTGAAGTTAGAAATTGTAGCTGGGAATGAAGTCACACCTAAATTCACACTGTTACAGGACAACAAGATGGAAAACCATTAGCCTCGCCATCTGGCAATGTACTCGGAAGGCTTCAGTAGAAGCCAGTCCCCAACTCCGGGGACTTCGGGTGGCAGTATACGCTGTGAAGTTGTTTGCGGCCTGCCAGTAAACCCAAAGCAGAAGAAGAAGTGACGTCAGCGGCTTCATTTGCCTAATCCTCCCCCAGGAACTTATTCCGGTGTGAACGCGATCAGTGCTGGGAACTAAGTGCTGGGAACTAAGTACGGCAAAGTACTTGCAAAGTACTATTGTGCCTTAATCCTTTTGTTCACAGTGGCAGCAACAGTTAAAACTTAAAATAACATCAGTGAGAGAGATGGCAAAATAAGCCATTTATTGAAAGAATCAAAAGAAACTAAACATGGACACTTTTTTTTTTTTTTTAATCAAGCAAAATGTAACAGTTTCCACGTCGAAAAACACAGTCAACACTACGTCTCTGAAACACTCAGTGTGATCAGGCAGTTCTGTACCGAGGGCAAAGAGCAAAACAGCAGTTTTTTTTATCGGAATCTTTTGTAACACGTAGACCTTCAGACAGAGAAAAACTGAAATCCAACACGTGGCTTTTGAAATCAAATATATACATTTGTTCTTACAGCATTTACATATTGAAAAAAAGAAAACAATAAAAGTACCACAGAAGAACTCTATCTGTCAATCCAAAAATACAAAACAGAACTAAATACACGCCATGTAGAACAACTGAAGCATGATGATGCTGCCAGGACATCACCCTATTGTTTTCATGAATGCTGAGAGAGAGAAGCAGCAGGGGGTCCGGGTTTTAGAGGAACACATGGGAGGGCTTGTCAGGGGGTTGGACAGGAACGTGCTTACACAACCCTGAGCTGAGACTCTGAGTGAGGTGATTGGGGGGGGGGGGCAACTTCCTCCAGGCCTCACTTCACTTCCACTCTAAAGGAAGACGGGATGCATCAAAAAATTAGACCACTGACAACTTCTACAATGCCAACAGTCTAAATAAAAAAATGTAAGACATTTCCTCTGTGTCTTTCCTTTGGACAGTATTGCTAGGGTTAGGGTTATACAAACACACCAACATCATGATATACACGATGATTTGGCTTACACAGATGGATTAAACATCATATTCATTTCAGCTGGAGTTTTGGGTGGATCCAGGATTGTTGGATTTGTCCCCCATTGGATCCCAGTATTAAGTTGTAAGGTAAGGTTTTTTGTTGGACATAACATTGAAAACATATTTAAAACGTTCATTTCAACTGTCTCAAATCTAATACAAAATCCAGATGTCACTTAGTACACTATCATTTACCACATCTGTTCTTCATCCGTGTTGCTATACTGTATCATAATTGGCCCAATTCATGTCCTAAAGGTGGTTTAATGTACCTCGAGTAGTGAAGTTGTGGCCAAAATGCACAATTTGATAAAAGTAGCATTTGAGTTACAACAGTTTAGCTTAGCGGCGAGCAACTATCCATCAGCCCTGTGCCACACACTATTTTGCCATTTGTTTATATCCAGCAAACCTCAGATGTTGATGCATCCATACCACCGATACCGCCGGGGACGGGGTAGTGTTTTGTTGGAAGTGAAGCCCAGCTGGTTGTAGCTGTTGACAGACTGAAGGGGGGGGGGGGCAGACAGACACACTAACAGTAGGTAGACACTGACTGAGGCGCTGCATTCACACCAATATGGCTTCAGGCCTAGAGACATGCCGGCAACATGCAGACATGTAGACAGGTGACAAAGTGGAGGGTGGAGGTAAACTGCGTAATCCATCCATCCTTCATTATCAGCTAACACACAAGGTAAAGCTACAGGTTCCTTCCTGTGGCTGGCTTTGAGGACCCAGAGACAGAGCCTGAGAGAGACAAAGCACAGCATCATAAACTCAACTCTTCTAAAACTTAATACAGAAGCATTGCTGGAGTTCCTTCTGTGTATGTTGTTGTAGGATGCATTTACGTGTCTATAAAGAGCCAACATCTGAAGTGTCATTTGGAAAGAACACCCATGAAATTACCACAATTGCCCTTTGACCTTCTTATACTCTACTGTACTGTAACATGTCCTGTAATAGTTAACAGAGAAGTTCGATAGTATTGCTTTCAGTGTATGTATAATGCATGGGGCTCTACATAATCACAGATACCATTGTTTTGAAAGGAGGGTTTTGGTGTCTTGCGATATTACCATAGACTGTATATATAAAGGATATTACAGCTGGGAAATGCTTGAGGTGTTATCTATTTAATCCAAGATTACGAATGAGTTTAGAGGATCTTAGAGGCAAATTCTGTGGTTTCTAAAGTTGTGGATTGTGTGACGTACTCAGGGGCTTCAGGTTCTTTTGAATTATTCCACAGATAAGCATGTGAAGGTATGTAAGACACTTCACTGAGTAACAAGTGAAGAAGTGATTACATATGTAATACAAGTACAGGTTTGATTGTTTAGGCCACTGCATAGTTTAATGTTTTGACCTTGCCATTAACTAAAAGGAGGAATATGATTATTGGATCATTCATTGGACAGCTTTGGTGATGTCATCCTGCATCATCAGAATAACCTACAATTGGAAGTACATTTGGACTACAGCAAAAGCATGCTGCAGTTCACACAAGTCAAAACCATATTAAAGCGTACACGCCCCATAGTTCATTTGAACTTCACAAAAAAAATACAGAGGCATCATGAGATACAATCTCTTCAAATTCATGTATTCATGTTTTGAATTCTAATTGGCAGGAGGAACAGCCTCTGAATGGTCCATCACAGGACACTAAAACTCTCCAGTGAAATGTGAAACAGGTTGATGACTATTTGTTAATAATCATCAGCATAGAGTACAGTATGTATATTGGTGTAGCCTTAATGCTGTACAGATAAGTATGCTTTAGTGATTATAATTTTATTCTGTGGGTCATTCAATGTCCTCTGTTTCCTTCATCAATCATTCATCACACACTTCAAACCCTTTATCTCTCATTCACATATCTAGCTTAACAAGAGCTGAAGCCAGTTTACGGCCATTTGTGTTTCATTAGTTTCTCAGCATTTTGAAATGTCATAGTTAACAACTCGATTAACTAATAGTCTTTGTGACCCATTAAGTTAGTGTTGAAGTGTTCATTTAACAGTCACCTCAAACAGATATCTGACCTGACTTCATAATGGTCAAACAGTGTACCAGCATCACTGACTTTCCAAAGTGATATCTCACTTTTGACAGATAGAGTTCAATGTCTGTTTTGCCAAGATGTCAGGACCCTTTTCAAAGTTTCTTTAAACGGAGACCTCAACACTGTGAAACAGGCCTTTCTCAGAGTGGACATGTGACTTGTCATTGCAGGAAAAGCACAGGTGGAAGTAATAATCGTAATGGTTTGTTAGTTAGCACTCTGACTATAACACTGACACAGCAGTGAATACGACTACTATTGTTTTCTCTTTGCCAGTGAGCTATGCTGAACAGAGGTATCTCATCATTACATTACATGTCACTTATTAGACGCTTTTATCCAAAGCGACTTACATACTCAATACTGTGGGCAATCCCCACAGGAGCAATTTGGGGTGAAGTGTCTCAGGGACACAACGACATGCTGACTGCAGTGGGGTTTGAATCTGTGCTCCCCTGATCCGAACACCAACGCACTAGCCCACTGCGCCACAGCCTCATCACACTGTGGGAAGTAATGGGAAGCTGTTGACACAACCATATACATGACACATGTGGAGAAAAGTAAAGCTGTTTGAGTGTCTGTAACACAACAACAAATTCTCTCCTGCTAGCTTGTCCACTGTTAGCTTGTCACCCGCTAGCTTGTTACCTGCTAGCTTGCCACTCAGTGAGGCCATAGAGGCACTGCAGATGAACAGAATTCTACAAGAAAAACTAAATTAATTCAAACAAATGATGTGATATTCTTAAACTTTTAAGGAAGGCAACAGCCCTAACAACAGCAACAAAAATGCTGATCAGTCTGATTTATAAGTGCTTTTGATGTCTGTACCTTGGATGGGACATACATCCATTTGATCCCATCTATCAATCCACACTAATCAAGAGACATACGTGTGGTACCTCAGTACATCTCTACTGTGTGTCTACACGGCCATGGCGATTAGACAGGACACACACTTCTGAGGGCAGAGATTGCTGAGTGACGTTATGTTAGAAAAATAATTCCACTTCCAAAATCTCCTCTGTGAGAAAGGCCTATACTCCTCTGTAGTGCGGCGGTCACTTTAAGGGTCCTTGGATAATCGCAGTGCATTTTGCTCTTGTTGCTCAAGCAGACTGACAGACTTGTCTGTCGGATTATCAGTGTCCATAGAGAAACAGTTTATTAACTAGTTTCTTTTCAGACATGTCCTGTGTTTGTTTGTCTCAAAGGGACTGAACCTTTTTCCATATTCAGTCATTCATATAACTGTCCAAGTTGTATTCCTTGTGTTTCATAGAGATCCTGTTGATCTAGAATAGCGTCCTTTTCCTCATCTCCTCATTAATTTCCGAACAAAATGTTTTCTGTTTTCTTACCAAGCTTGTTACACCTGTGGGTCTTCTTTTCCATCTATTCATCCATCCAAACACTTTGACAAATGTTCAGTTCGGCGCCAAGATCACAGTCTCTAAACCTGTTAGAACTTCTGGTCCATGTATACATTCTGACACATGAGTCTGTAGGTTAAAGTACATCCACTCCACTGTACTGCTTGTCCTAAACATGGGAGACTTTCTGTGTCTCTCTTGCCTGCTTGATGCTGTATAGCCACTTAATGACTCGAGCGTTTCGCTCCACAGCCGAGATGCCATATGGAACACGCTCCCCGGCCTCCTCTTCCTCTTCCTCAGCCGCGTCTGACAGCCCGTCGTTGGAAGATCGCCGCGACCGGTCGCAGTCCGAGGAGATCATAGAAGCTGATCGAAAGTTCAGGCTGACGATGTCCGAGTTGGCCCGAGCAAAGTTCTCTGGACCCACTGCCTCCAGCTCCTCTGGGTCAAGGCCGCAGTAGTTAAAAAAGCGCTCCACGTCAGCTCCGGCTCGGGCGTAGCGGTCTGACAGGTCTGACTTAGATCTGTGCAGCGAAGAGCGACGGACCACCGAGGAACCAAGCTCCAGGTTGGCATCTGTTGAAGTATTTGAAGGGTCTCCCAAATCACAAGGGAGTGACTGTGGGGTGCTGTTGTCACAGAGCGAAGGGGATGGAGTTGGACGAGCGGGGGGCAACGAAAAGGATAGTGCGGGAGGTGGGAGGGAGGCGGGGTTGGGTTTGGGAGGGAGGGGTGGAGCCGATGAGCTGCTGGACCGGGCCGTGCGCAGGGGTTTTCCATTGCACAGTCGCAGGAGGTCAGAGGAGGAGTGGGAGGTGAGGAGGGGGGGGGAGGGGGGAGCGAGAGCGATCGATGACTCCTTCACCTCGTCTGCTAAGGTTGAGGTTTCCACCCTGTAGTGGACTGCGACGCCCCCCGCTGTTCAGCGGAAGGACCTTCAGAGAATGGGAGAAGGAGCGCAGGGAGTGTGAGGTGCTGGGGCTGGGGGCTGAGTCCGGGGGCTGCTCATTCAGCGCCATGGTGGATCGGTAGGTCAACGGCATCCTAGGAAACAGGAAGATAAATACATGAAATGCTGTAGCATCAGGTAGGTAAAGTGTGGGCACTAAACGAAGGCTGGATTCAAGTAGTGTACATCCACACTAAGCTACTTATAGACAGAGAGGGAAGCTTAGAAATACCCCCTTTTACAAAATCAGAGAATGCATTGAAACCTGGATATCTAATATGACCACTGCCACTGCCTTCACAGCTTTGTAAGATCCCTGCAATAGCCCCCTTCTATACTTCCACATCTATGTGTTTCAGCCATGTTATTGACTTAGTAATACATCAAGGGTCATCTAGATTTCAGTATTTGGGGCTCAGGGCCAGAAGCTTTCACATCTAACTACAGATATTACCATGACAGGGCTGTTCAAACATTTATGAAAAAGCCAGGAACATTTATGACATTTGAGTCGATCATTTTACATAGACGTGCTCGTACACAAAAACATCTTGTAAACTTTGTTTGATGTTGAAGCAGTAAATTACCCTGATGGTGTCCAACTTCTGGCCATTCCCCCTGCTGACCTCATCAACACAGCACTCTTAGCTCCGCCCCCTCGTCCTTCGGACGTTGCTCCTGAAGATGACGATGAGTTTAGCAGATTTTTAAGGATCTCCAGGTTTAAATTCTCTCGTTTGCTGCTGCCTGCACATGTGTCTGACTTAGCGTTGTTATTGGATGCTTTGAAAGGTATCCCGCCACCATTTCCGCCTCCACCAATCCCAGAGCCCCTTTTGGATAGGAGGGTGTGACCGACGGGAGGCTTAGCCAGCACAGGTGGTTTGATTGGCTCCTGCTTGGCGTTGATAACTTCCTGGCTCTTGACATACTTTGCCTTGTCAGCTTCCAGTCTCTCCACAGCACTGAGACGCTTTGGGTTAGTGTCCACCTGAGACAGACACAAATAATATGTTAATGAGCATAACCCTCCAATATTTTTTATACATATAGGTTTTTAAACCGTAGACGTGCCCAATAACACTACCAAGGGGCCAATATCTTTAAAAATGTATCTATAATTGTATGGTGCATACACAGACATATTGGAAACCCCTTACCCACTTAGTGTGTGTATGTTGGCACTTTGTCTAGGGCAGTGGTTCCCAAACGGTGTGCCGCGGCACACTGATGTGCCGTGAGGCAAGTCCGGGTGTGCCGTGGGATTTTGTGACAACCATACGTTATTATGGCAATATACAACTACACAAAAATAATAATTTTTTAATTTACTATATCAGTACTTTGTAGGTTTATATGTACGTAATCGGCGCGATTTGCGCATCCACATCTCCACGTGCAGTGCTGCATAAACATGGCTGAGTCAGCGATAACTTTCGAGGGGTGGAGGTATGGCCATTACTTTGAGTTCGTCCGAAGAATAGACAGGAATGTGACGGTGAGGTGCAAACTGTGTCCAGGCCAGAAGCTGTTATCCACTGCTGTAAACACCACGTGGTCAAACCTCAACAAGCACCTGCAAAGAACACATACTAAGGTGAAGCTACCGCACACGCTATTTGTTGTTTGTTTATATCACGCAGTCTGTTCTTCTTTTCTGTCTTCCGGTTGTTGCCTGTTTTGAATGACAAATACACACTACCGCCGCCTGCTGGTAAGGAACGTTATTGCCACTCACGCATGCAGTTTGTACGTGCTCGGCGAGTAAATTAACGAGTAAAGTAACGAGTTACTTTATGTAGATAGTAACGAAGTAGTGTAATATATTACTTTTTTTAAAAAAGTAATATGTACTATATTATTTTTTTTTAGTAACGACCCCATCTCCATGGAGTTGGCGTTCTCTACTCTGGTTTACATGAAGAACAACAGGAGGTCACGGCTCTCTGTTGAACAGGACTTGCGAGTGGCCCTCTCCTCAGTGCCACCAAGGATTAAAACATTCTGCGCGCCCCGACAGGCACATGTATCTCACTAATTTGTAAATCGGCAAAAATATTTACAATAGCACATGTTTCAATGCTGATTGCTGAAATGTTACATGTATAATTTGTAGTTCAGGACAATGCAGCTTCCTTGCATTGACAGTTCTCTGTGCTGAATTTCTGCTGAGTTTCCTTTGCCTCATTTTGAATTTTGTGACCTGTCTGGTTTAAATGAGTGTGTTGCTGCTTTGATGAAGCCTAATTTGATAAAGTTTCAAATTAATTTCTGAAATATTTCGTTAATAAATATTTCACGAGTAATATAGTTGTCTTTGTCACATTTTATTTGGCATTAGTAAATAATTATGCACATTTACAGATATTTTACATGATATGAGTGATAACACGTGTTATAAGGGCTATTTTGCACAATAGGTGTGCCTTGAGATTTTTACTTGTCCTTTGGTGTGCCTTGGGCACAAAAAGTTTGGGAACCACTGGTCTAGGGTCATGTGAGTCTTAATGCTTTGAGGGAGCGATTTCTCCTTGATACTGTATATGGACTACCTGCTAAGTGCTTTGAGCGGTTAGTCAAAACCTTCATCACCTCCTCCCTTCCTGACTCTCTGGACCCCCTGCAGTTTGCCTACAGCGCAAACAGGTCCACAGACGACGCCATAGCCCTCACCATCCACACTGCGCTCTCACATTACAGTTTATTGATTACAGTTCAGCTTTCAACACCATTGTGCCCTCCAAGCTGGTCATCAAGCTCAGAGACCTCGGGCTCAACAGCGCCCTCTGTGATTGGATCCTGAACTTCCTGACGGGCCGACCCCAGGCAGTGCGGGTGGGAAACATCACATCCTCCACCCTTATGAAGGTAGATATGGTGCAAAATGCGAGAGCTTGTAAAACCTGATGTGAGCACTTGCAGAAAAAAAACTCTGAGCTTGTGTGCATACATTTACACTTGTATAAAATATCTACGTAACTGTGAACCAAATTTGAAGTCACAGAAGAAAAAAAAAAGTGTTGTAGCTTGTAGAAAAAAAAGAACTTAGTGATGAAATGTTCACTTGCAGAAAAATACATATTTTTTAAATATATTTTCCATTACAACTGCAACTTGGTTATTACAACCTCTCAAATCAGTCATTACAACGTCAACGAATCTGCGGCCTTGACTTTTGCTACACTTCTTGCGATGAATGTGTCGCTAAAGTAATTTTCACCTGTAGATGTGGGGGGAGGGAGGGGGGTTGGAGCGAAGGGGCGGAGCTATCAGAACGACGAGGCGCAAGCGGGTCACACAGCCATATAGTCAGGTCGAACCGGATGACTGCGGGGCCCCGCATGTTGCCCCTTTCACACTAACGTGGTTCCAGGGCCAATTCGGAGTTTGAGCCTCATAAGCACCGTTTTTTCCTGTTCATGCCGCACCCCGAAAACCGGTTCTTACTAGTGTTGTCACGATACCAACATTTTGGTTTCGATACCGATACCAAGTCAAGAATTGCGATTCCGATTCTTTTTCGATACTTTTCTTAAAAAAAGGGAAACAGTCTTAAATGTAATTATTGTGCTTTATATTTCACACCAGAACCATAACCACATTGGTAAGTTAGCTAAAAAGATAGCCATATTAGACAGTTATCATTGCCATTAATTGCCTCGGCAAACTATGAAAACCTTCATTTGTAACAAAATAAATTACACTGGTTTGACTTAGATTTGAGGGCATGGGCTTGAGCATGATGTAATTATGTTATCTATCACATTCTCTAACCTGTCTGGATGCCGGTTGGCGAGGTGCTTAGCGAAGTTTGATGTGTTGGCTCCCTTGGTTTGCAGGGATCTAAAACACGTCTTACTGACAGGCCTCGTGGTGTCCGTAGGCTTGCCCTCACTGTCAGAGATATAGCTAAAATACTTCCAAATTTCGCTTCTGGCGTCTTTTTTGTCAACAAGCCGAGGCACAGCGGCAGTTGCACTCCCACTTGCAGCCATGTTTCTCGTTTTCTCACATGCTCTGGCAGCTAGCGCGTGGCCGCGTGCACGAGAGAGGGGAGGCACTTAGAGCGTGCTTGAGAGGGGCGGGACTGCAGGCACGGCTGCAGTGCAGGGAGTGGAAGCAGAGCGCTGAACAAACACGGCTCTTATTAAAACGGCGCTTTTTCACCGGAGTACTTTTCCCCGTCATTCTTAAAGTACCGATACTAATGAAACGGAGGAATCGTAACGATTTTAACGGCAGGGTATCGCGGTACCTTTCAAGTATCGGTACACCGTGCAACAATAGTTCTTACCAAGCTCGAAAAAATTAGAGATTAACCTGAGCTAACAGTTTATGGAGAGTAGCCTACGGCAAATAAAAGTTGTAACAAGCAGTAGTGCTGAGCAAAGTGACTAGAACGCAACCACACACTTTATAAAGTCAGGCAACACTAACCAGGCTTCGTGTGATTCTGTTTATTTGTACCTTACTACTTTGATCATCCGTTCACTGTTATTGATCATTGTGGAGAGAGGCAGTTTTGTATTATAGCAGATCAAATGGAATCAATACATGGGCTGCACAGGTTGTCGTGTCCGACTATCACAAGTAGAATCATAATGAAAAATACGCCGGTAAAATGTGCCTGGAGAAAACGGCTTATGCCACAATAGGATAGCAACAAGTAGTCAATAGTCAGTTTAGCTTCGGTTGCTATGCTAACATCACCCATTTTATACCAGAGAAACTTTCATAACAGCGTTGTGATGCCAAACAGCATCAATTCAGACTGACACACATTCACTTATGGGGAATTGGGGATATGTATCGGCTGCTTGTGTGACAGTCAGACAGTGAATACTTTAGAGCGGCCGCTGCTGTGAGTTAACGGGTTGGTGTGAAAGGGGCAACAGCAGACTGGCTGTGACTGTGTGTGACTGACCCGAGTTTGCGTCTCGTCGTTCTGATAGCTCCAACCCCCTTCCCTCCCCCACATCTACAGGTAAAAATTACTTTAGCGACACATTCATCGCAAGAAGTGTAGCAAAAGTCAAGGCCGCAGATTTGTCGATTTATACTGCCACAGAGCAGATTCGTGACATTGTAATGACTGATTTGAGAGGTTGTAATAACTAAGTTGCAGTTGTAATGGAACATTTATTTTTAAAAATATGTATTTTTCTGCAAGTGAACATTTCGTCACGTAAGCTACAACACTTTTTTTTCTTTCTGTGACTTCAAATTTGGTTCACAGATGCGTGGATATTTTTATACAAATGTAAATGTATGCACTAGTGCTGGGGGGAAACGATTATTTTGAAAACCGATTAATCGGGCGAGTATTTGATCGATTAGTCGACTAATCTAACGATAATTTTTCTGTTGTTCAATTCATAAAAAACGTAATGTAAAAAAAACGTAATGTAAAAACATTTTTTTTCACGATACTGTGTCTCAGGGGATCTTAATATTTAAGAACCTATTAATGTGTTATACCAGATTAACGGAAATAATCTCAGCTAATTGACGATACAAACCATGTTTACCAAAACAAAACACAAGTCTCATAAGAAGCATCTAAATGACCCCTGAGCGAAAAATGCTAACGGACATTGGCACAGAACTCAAGATAAAAGTACCCTTATTACTTATCGTAGCTGCACCTACAATATATCCGATTAAAGCTGAGACTCCACAGATTATGTAGGTATATAGTATCATCACTGAGTGATCCGGACTCGCGACAGGGGAAGCAAATACAGTCATCACAACACGTACCTTCACAGAGCTTCTAGGGAGATCGTCTCACCACCGTAATCTGATCAAAAGACGTGTTCAATGGCATTAAAATGAGAAAAAACGCGGCTGAATCGGTTAATCCATAGGTTCTTAACGTCTATGTATAAAAAAATGATTGAATTTATAATCCATAATTCCATTTTATGTAAAAAATCGGAGAGCAAATGCTAGCTGCTAATGGTAGCCACCACAGCTAGCTGCTGCTTCTGCTAGGCTATGCAGCAGTCTCAGTGAGATATACATATATAAATATCTTTGCGTTTTGTACTAACTTTAAAATATTCCCATGCTTTTGAAGACCTAGGGCGAGATGTTTTCGTTTGGGGGCTTCGTGCGCAATCCTGTGAGGAGGAGGTGGTAGCCGTTTCAGTCTCCATTGTGTTTGAAGTGCGATTGCGAACTGCTTGTTGCTTTGGGTGACCCACGTGTGTGTAGCGACGCGTCGACGCGGAAATATGTCGTCGACGATATTTTGAAGTCGACGCGTCGACGTCGACGTCGTCGACGCGTCGCTACAGCACTAGTATGCACACAAGCTCAAAGTTTTTTTCTGCAAGTGCTCACATCAGGTTTTACAAGCTCTCGCATTTTGCACCATATCTACCTTCATACACCCTGATCCTCAACACCGGAGCCGCTCAAGGCTGCGTGCTCAGCCCTCTCCTCTACTCCCTGTTCACACACGACTGCGTGACCACACACAGCTCCAACACCATCGTGAAGTTTGCTGACGACACGACCGTCATCGGCCTGATCACCGACGGCGACGAGACGGCGAAAGGTCGAAAACCTGACATCTTGGTGCCAGGATAACAACCTCCATCTCAACGTCAGCAAAACAAAGGAGCTGATTGTGGATTACAGGAAGCAGCAGAGCGAGGGACACGCCCCCATCGCCATCAATGGGACTACGGTGGAGAGAGTCAGCAGCTTCAGGTTCTTCAGTGTCCACATCACTGAGGACCTGACATGGACTCTTCACTGAGGACCTGACATGGACTCTTCACACTAACACCATCACCAAAACAGCTCGACAGCAGCTCTTCTTCCTCCACAGGCTGAGGAGGTTCAACATGGACTCCAGGATACTCTGCAACTTCTACAGGTGCACCATAGAGAGCATCCTGACCTTCTACAGGTGCACCATAGAGAGGATCCTGACCTTCTACAGGTGCACCATAGAGAGGATCCTGACCTTCTACAGGTGCACCATAGAGAGGATCCTGACCTTCTACAGGTGCACCATGGCCTGGTACGGCAGTTGCAACGCCCTCAACCGTAAGACTCTACAGAGGGTGGTGAAAACTGCACAGCACATCACCAGGACGGAGCTGCCCTCCATGGAGGATCTTTACTCCCAGCGGCTCAGGAAGAAAGCCCTCAGGATTACAAAAGACCCCCATCACCCCAGCCACAAACTTGTCCGTCTGGCAGGCGGTACCGCAGCATCCGGACCAAAACCACCAGACTCAGAGACAGTTTCATCCCACAGGCCATAAGACTGTTAAACACCTGAACTTTTGAAACAACATCCATAAAATTAATCTGTCTGCAACTTACAAATTATGTATCTAATATATCATATTCCAATCACTTGTATATAGACTCTTATTGCACTATTTCAGTATTTTTTGTTGTATTTACTTGCACAATTGTTTCTGTTTTTCTGTTTTATTGTGTTGCACTGTTGGAGGAGCCTGTGACCTAAGATGTTCATCGACATAACTACACTGTAGCTTTGTACGTCTGGCAAATAAAAGCCTTGAACTTCAGCATTAATAATACTGTGTTAGGTGACTGTCTTTGGTATATGATAGTTGTTGGTATTGAGTTATGCCTAGTGCTTTTTTGTTTGAAATAAACAATGCTCTTAGTCAGCCAACAGGCCAATTGATTGTTGATCGATTATTTGGCTACATATTTCCCTGACTCAAACCAGTCTTCTATTTATACATCAAGGTTCAAGGCTTTTATTTATCATAGCTACAGTTTAGTTATGAAGATGCAAATCTCAGGTCACAGGCTCCTCCAACAGTGCAACACAATAACACAGATAAACAGTGCAAGTCAAAAGGAAATACAAAAGGAAAAAATAGTAAAAAAGTGAATTAGTGTAAGTGATTGGAATGATGTATTAGATAAATAATTCCCAAGTAGCAGCCAGATTAATGTTATGATGTTGTTTCAAGTTCAGGTGTTTAATAGTCTTATGGCCTGTGGGATGAAACTGTCCCTGAGTCTGGTGGTTTTAGTCCGGATGCTGCGGTACCGCCTGCCAGACGGCAGCAGACAGAACAGTTTGTGGCTGGGGTGATGGGGGTCTTTTATAATCCTGTGGGCTTTCTTCCTTGCTTTAATGCTTTAATGTGAGATGCTAGGACCCGGACATTATATATATTTTGTTTCATTTGAGGCATTCAGAGACATTAATTCAAATGCAGTAAGGACTAGAGGACCCATCAGTGTATCCTCAATTATAGCTCCTCCAGAGAGCCTCCTCGATGTTCGATCCTCGAAGTACATTTAGAGAAATTAGATGTCCTTCAACATGGCACGGGGTCACTACCGGAGGACCGAGGGGTCACTACCGGAGTACCGAGGAGGGAAAATGTGTGAAGTGAAATGACACACACACACACACACACACACACACACACACACACACGTACCTGTCTCCTGAAGTAGTCCGGGCCCTTATTGAGGATGCGGAGGGGTACGGTGGAACTGAAGGGCGTTGCGGGGCCAGCGGCCTTGCTATCTGGCAGGGCTGGAGCCAGTGTCTCTGTCGGCATGGCAACGAGGCGACTGGGGTGGCCGGCCGTGGTGGCAGCAGGTGCGGGGAGGTCGACAGAGGGCGGGGGCACCGGAGGACCCCCAATACATGAAGACACAAGGTTGAGAAGAGAAAGTCTAGAAAGAGATGAGCCCCCTGGCCCTCCTCATCACCTGATGGACCCTGTGGCACCGGGCCAGACTCTGGGCTGGGGGGGGCTGAACACTGGGTTCAGATATACTTCTGCATTGCCTGAGTACCTCACAGAGTCTTTACTGTGTGCTGCTCAGGACCCGCTGACGGACAGAGAGATGGATAGAAGGAGAGAGGACAGTGACAGAGAGGAGGACAAAGAGTGATGAGAGTGTCTCAGTGCTCTCACAGGGCCCAAGGAAAACCAGAGAACGGAGGATAGAAATGCCTCGCCACCCTCTCCACGCTCGCCACAATATCTGAAATAGGCAAAAAGATGAATCAATCAATCAATGTTTATTTATATAGCCCAATATCACAAATGTTACATTTGTCTCAGTGGACTTTACAGTTTACAGATGAGAGAGAAAGAAACAGCCAATGAGGTGAGAGTCAGACTGTGACATCATGCACCTAGCAACAAGTAGGAGGAATAGCTAGGACACACACACACACACACACACAACACACACACACACACACACACACACACACACACACACACACACACACACACACACAACCACACACACACACACACACACACAACACACACACACACACACACACACACACACACACACACACACACCACACACACACACACACAGCACACACACATACACACACACACACACACACACACACACACCACACACACACACACACACACACACACACAACACACACACACACACACACACACCCACACACACACACACACACACACACACACACACACACACACACACACACACACACACACACACACACACACACACACCAATAACCTGTGAATATATAACCTGATTTCTGATGACATTAACATAGGCATGAAACAAGTCATTGAAATGTCAGCTCATGCAGGATAATTAGTAGCTGATGGGGCTGAAATGCTTTTCTCAGAGAGAGGACATCAAGCTGGTATCAAACTGTCAACTATTACTTTCAAAACTATTTTTTTAAGCCTTAGTGCTGGTGCCATCAATCTTCTATGTACTTTCTTTGTATCACCAATTATCAAAAAGTTAGCCTACGCTAGCTCACAGCTGAAAACACACTGGTGTTAACACAAGCCTCCCATATGGCTGTGGACTCTAACTGTACATTTAGCTCAAAAACAACTCTTAAAAACAGCACATTAGAAAATGATGTACCCAGAATATATTCCTGTGTAATTGATTGGCCTGTGTAGCATAATGCTGGATAACAAAACAAAAGGTTACCTCAAAGGGTTGAGCAAGATTAAAGTTCTCAAAGAATAAAAAGAGAAAAACAGTAACTAGTCATCGGCTTATCACTCTGAATGAGAGATTTGTGCAGTGGTGTGATTTTAACCATCTAGTGCTGAATGTGAAGAAGACTGAGAAGATGGTGTGGGACTAGGGCTGCAACAAACGACTAATTTGATAATCGATGAAACGATTAATCGACTATTCGGACTATTCCTGTATGCCTTGCACAATTTCTCAAGCGCTCTTATTTAGCCGTCAACTTTTAGATGTAGCTTGAGGTTGTTTTAGGCATGTGGAAACTAACAATGAAGACAATAAAGATGAATACTTGATTCAAAAATACATATATTATTAAATTAACTAAACACATTTTGAACAAAACTAACATTGCTTTTTATTTAAATTAAATACATAATATTTCACATCAAAAGAAACAACAGTGTTTTAACAAATCGTATTAAATAATCTGATGACAGAACTGTAAACAGAATAGCTGAAACTTTAACTAAATAAATAACTCAGTTTCCTCTAATCATTAACCCATGTTTGTATAATGTAGTTAACTCCGTGTGTTGCTGCTAGCATACATAACACCTGACGTGGAAACGTTACTCGTGGATGGGGCTACAGAGCTGCTAGAAAGACAGTCGAACCCGGTGCATTCCTCCGTCTGGATGTGGAGCACTTTTGCTAAATGTTTAGACAAATTGCTCGTGTTACCGCCCTTACATGCTAAACTCTTATTGCACTTTGGCAACGAGCATTGTCCACCTCGAGACGGGTACAGTTTAACCACACCTCGGAGCGCGTTCTCTCCGCCATCTCAGCAGTGTGTTGCTGCTTGTAGCAGCTGCGTGTGTGTAAACTGCCCCGCCCCCTCGCACACAAACGGGAGAGAGAGATCTCGTCTGATCGAAAATGATCAGACGCATTTGTTTGTCTTTTTGCATAGTAGAAACGAGTTGGCGACACTAAGACTGCGATATAATGTTTTTGTAGCAATAATACATACAGTACCGATAAAAAAGACCAATAACGTTGGAGCTTAACGGCGCGTAAAACACACGTGATGACGTCACCGACGAATCGACGACTGAATTAGTTGGCAACTAATTTGGTAATCGATTTTAATCGATTAAGTCGATTAGTTGTTGCACCCCTATGTGGGACCCAAAGGCAGTGGGTGACCTTAGGCCGGTGGCTATCCACAATGAACCCATAACTCAGGTCAGCTCCTATAAGTACCTTGGTCACATGATTACAGGTGGGCGTATAATACGTTTGATTATATGGAGGTGAATTGTAACTCTTTTATCTGTTCAAAGATGTATGTGCTCAGAGGTCTTTAAACTCCCTGTGGATGCTTTGAGGGTGTAACCGGGGGTTACAGCCATAAATACTGCTCTGTGGCTATTAGACACCTGTGTCCTTGAGCTATAGAAAGTATAACAGTTATCAGAATATGGAAGTTCAAACTTAGTGTGAAGAGGAGTAGTTTCAACATAGTCTGCCAAATCAGCTCTGTGGCCTTGAAGCGCTTGAGAATAATAACCCTCATTAGAGTATGCAGAGAAAACAGCACATATGAAGAAATGGTACAGTAGTGTTAGACAATGTTTGTTGGGGTTGTTTTTACACACATGATTATATTCCGGTTTGCCTTCTTGGCAGCTAACCCACTACCAGTTCACTGGTGAAGCTGATGTGTGGGTGGATGTGTGCCATCCACACACAGCTTGAGGGCTCTAAAAGCTCAAGATTGGACCTCTGAACGTCACGGTCAACATCACGTGTTATATTTAATGTTCCCAAAGGTTCCTATGGAGTTAGGGTGCAGGCATTACTTTAACACGGACCTCCATGATGAACTCCGCCATGGTTGATGGTAAATCTAGGTCTGATGTAAACACTTTTATTGTCTTTTCTTATATCTTTTAAGAATCTTGCTGCTAATATACTAGACAGACAGACAGACAGACAGACAGACAGGACAGACAGACAGACAGACAGACAGACAGACAGACAGACAGACAGACAGACAGACAGACAGACAGACAGACAGACAGACAGACAGACAGACACACACACAGACAGACAGACAGACAGACAGACAGACAGACAGACACACAGACACACAGACAGACAGAGAGAGGAGAGATTAATTATGAATATGAAAGCAGTTAGTGATTTGCTAGTTGGTATCATCTATTCTCTTAAATCTGTGTGTGTCACACCTCGCTTTTGGAATTTAAATTAAACTCAGGAGCATACTGGGGGAAAATATCATTTGTATCATTAATTTAACTGTTACAAATTAACACACACCACACACACACACACACACACAACACACACACACACACACACACACACACACACACACACACACACACACACACACACACACCACACACACACACACACCACACACCACACACACACACACACACACACACACACACACACACACACACACACACACACACACACCACACACACACACACACACACACACACACACACACACACCACACACACACACACACCACACACACACACACACACACACACACACACACACACACACACACCAGTGTGTGTGAAGTTCTGTTGGTAGCTATATATGAGCTTTTAATTCACTTTCATGTACAGTGCCCTACAAAAAAATCATTATTACTCCCCTAGAAAATCCTATGATTAAAATCTAACTGAAGTATATTTCCAGTCATATATTGATTTGATTATAGGAACTCTTAATTGGTCAACCATGACTTCCTGTTTCACTGGGGTATTAATATGAGGTGACACAGGCCAAAATTCCTTTTGTCATTCATCACTATGGGAAAGACCTGAGAACACAGTGATGATCTGTGACGAAAAGTTGTTGAGCTGCACAAATCAGAAAATGGATATAAGAACATCTTGAAACAGTTGAAAATGCCCATTTCCCTATCAGGGAATCATTAAGAGGTTTAAAGCAACAGGAGATGTTAAGAATCAGCCTGGAAGAGGATGTGTGTGTACATTGACACCACACACAGTGCGGAGGATGGTTCGACTAGCAAAATAATCTCCAAGGATCACAGCTGGAGAATTGTAAAGGTTAGTTGAGTCTTGGGGTCAGAAAGTCTCCAACACGACAATCAGACGATCATTTGAATTAAATATCATGAGGACAACCAATAAAGAAATGTTTTGCATCTTGTTTTACTCATTTTTCTAAAGGGGTGCCAATCATTCTGGAGGGCACTGTAAAGTAAAGAGTCAAAAGCTAGCACCGTGTGTAGCTAGCCTGAAGGCTGACCTTTAGGAAACTCTGCATCATGTAGACTTTGAATGTCAGAGATATTTTTCTGGTCAGCTGATATGTCATACTCTCACCAGGACAGATACTGGTGTGCATGGGGATGTAGGACAAGGGAAGGAATGTGTAAGCATGTCTCAATATGTGCGGCTGTCCTGATATCAACTTTATTTCACACATGGTGCTGTCATTTTTAGACTCTAGAGAAACCTAGAAATGGATACAGCAGGGCTTATTTTTTTATAAAATCTACTCAGTGTAGCAGTGTAGCTTTTGTTTAGTATAAAGCTGCTCAGTGTAGCAAGAAGCCAACAAAGTTCAACTTCTGAAAACCCTCATTATCCGATGTTCTTAAGTAAGCGTAATAGCATTTTGAAGATGAACAAAGACAACTTTCACTGGTTGGGGGCGATTGTGAAAATATTGGAAGTCCTAGATGATAAATGTTGCACCCACTCCTATGCTGTCACATGTTTTGTTTGATTCCAGCACTGAACTAGGCCATATGCTTCTAGTGTACTGACGGAGCGTCCACACAGCAGCGTGCGTTGAAGCTTGGGGATTTTTTGCGAGCAACACGACCAACAACCAATCACATGAATTTCCCGCCCCCGACATACAAAGCAATAGCAATGTTAAAACGAAGTAAACTGGATATAAAATCCCCAAACAGGCGAAAACCTACCAGTTTCACCCACTGTCTCTGCCACCTCCCTCCATGCCTCGCTCCTCCGGTTTGTATCCCGGTAGATGAACAGAGACTGATCATACAGCACCGGGTGATTCACTACCGCTATAATGAATTTTCCCTCAATTTTTTGGAATATGAGGAAATGACCTGCGTAGTCTCTCCCAGCATACACGCGGTTTGATTGGCTAGCGCTTGTACTGGCAGATTTGAATAAACGGGATTTCATTGGCTGACGCCTCCGTCGAGGCATTAAAAGTTGAACATTGCGCAACTTTTGACGCCAGCTACGCCAGCAACGCTCCACGTCGCTTCCCAAAATGCAGTTCGGCTAAAAGTGACGTCACCCCATTCAAAGTGAATGGGCAGAAGCGTTGGAAGCTTCAACGCACGCCGCTGTGTGGACGGGCCGTGAGGACACACAGCACAGAAAACCACACACACACTCCTCCGTCCTGCAGGGGTGAGGCATCAAGAAAGGCTAAGCCAGCAGAGGGTGCCACACACACACACACACACACACACACACACACACACACACACACACACACACACACACACACACACACACACACACACACACACACACACACACACACACACACACACACACACACACACACACACACACACACACACACACACACACACACACACACACCACACACACACACACACACACACACACACACACACACACACACACACACACACACACACACACACACACACACACACACACACACACACACACACACACACACACACACACACACACACACACACACACACACACACACACACACACACACACACACACACACACACACACACACACACACCATTTGGATTAGGAACATGTGTCCTGCTCATTTCCTGAATAAGCAGTATCAAACAGAGAAAGGGTACAACAGCAAATCTCTTGTCTACTCAGATGTCTCCTACAGATGTTGGTCTCTGTTCCCTACCTGTACGTTTCCTTTTCATACTGAATTCACTCACATCATGGTCTGGCAGACAGGAGAAACACTCTATGCTCCTCTTGCTGTCAAAAACCAAAGCTAAGTATCACCACCACTCTCCCCCACTCTCTCACATGGGAGTCATGAGAGAGTGTTCCAGCCCGGGGCCTTTCCTCTCCCAGCGAACACTTGGCTGTTGTTCATCTCTGTCTTTATGGATTGTAATGTCTTATTATTGTGTTTACAGCTGAGATGGGAA
The DNA here is from genome assembly GCF_902827175.1 of Gymnodraco acuticeps. Classification (NCBI taxonomy): domain Eukaryota; kingdom Metazoa; phylum Chordata; class Actinopteri; order Perciformes; family Bathydraconidae; genus Gymnodraco; species Gymnodraco acuticeps. Next base: position 160,217 of record NW_022991415.1, read on the forward strand.
TCCAAAGTCCTCACACTGCATGGTTTCATTCTTTATACACTCTCTTTTTGATGTCTTTGTGTTAGCACGTAGCATTCATAAGTGAAACGGCTGTTGAAACTTAGTTGTGCATAAAGCAAAAAACAGAATACTATCATAAAATGTGCAACCATGATTTGTTTTAAATTCACAGGATGAGCAACATCAGAGGAAATCTACCTTTCAGAATGATTGTGCCCTTTAAAGCAGATGTGTATCCCTGTAGTTGGGTTAGACTGTGGAATTCTTTCAAAAGATTGTGTGGGGTTTATGAACATCTAAGAAAATGTATAAAGAAAGATGAACTAGACAGAAGATGTCAGGTTTCTCTGATTCTTGTGTTGACTATTGATTGTGTTTTCGGTTCCATGTTATTGTTAGTATTGGTTGTAAGCAGCTGTGATTGACAGACCATTGATTTTTGAGTAAGGGGTCAAATAAGACTTTCTTCTCCCTGCTCCTTTCCATCATGGGCTAAAACACTGCTTATGTGTTCATGTTTGGTCTTCAAATAATTGCCATGAGTGGAATAAAACCATAATGTGAACTGTGGATAGGAGATATACAGCCGTGTATGGGCTGCTGTGTGTGTTCCAGGGTCAGATCTGTCAGCCTTTGTTCTGCCTCACCAGAGAAGGGCACACATTGAATGCATTGATAAATGAAACATCAATGGCTGAACTCTCAGTACGCTTCATGGTAATTGGCCGGGATCATATACTGAAATGACCCGGTTTATCCATGAGTTAGCATCTAGTTGTACAAACATGTCACCATCTCTCTCCACTTCTTCCATTTCCTCTTGTTTTATGTTTCTCTCCACCACTGCCCACTTTTTTTATTCCCTCCTGTTTTAGGTCTCTCTCCCATGTATCAGCTCTGGGCATGCAGCCAAAAATCAATAGCAAACACACAAACACACAGACCCTCCAGCTCTTTCTATTTCCTGTATTAGCATCATGCTGAGCTGAGGGTCCTGCTGGGAAAGAGAGTCCCTCCGAGCTGCAGGAGCACTGCACATTCCCACCTGATGCATCATGGGTCAGAGAGGGGGAGCTTTCCTCTATAACAACCTGGCTGAGCTCAAATACAGATTTACAAAAGCCTGGATGAAAAAAACCAAGATGCTATACTAACACAAATAGATATTGATACCACACTGAGAAAACTGAAACGCTGACTTTAACTAAATGTATTACAGTATGTCAACAAATCTCACACAACTGTATTAGGGTGTTCGAAAGCAATAATATTAAGTTGAATCTATTTAAACTTAATATTATTGCTTTCAACTAACCTAAAATCAGTTATGTGAGCTCTGAGTGTTAGCGATGCTTGCTAATGTCACTTCCAGAACACGTTGCGCATTGTTTCTGATAGCAACGTTTCTGATAGGGCCGTGGGTGTAAAGCCAGCCCACATTTCAGATATTACGTCACATCGGACCGAAATCTGGATCAGCTCCGTTGTTCCCCCGTTTTTAGAGATTAGGGTACGGAGGAAAAGAGTCTCCTTACACACCGGGGACACGTGTATGTATAAAAGACATCAGGAAGTGCATTTTTCATGATAGATCACCTTTAATTTGATAATATTAGTTACTTTACAGATTCCGACTATTAGCAAACACAAAATCTAAATAAACTCAGAAATAAACTATGCTATATAGTTCTATTTCGTCCCTACTGACCGCCAGAGGCGGTGCTTTTAGCACTGGATATGTCCATCGCAGCATGCGCAGTTCGAGTACCTAATAACAACAAAGTCACCTGTGACCCACGTGACTACGGCTACATAGGCCGGCGTCACTAGTGGATCGGTTCCTTTTCATCTTCTCGCTTCGCGAGAGTACCGCGGCTACATTCTTGTAGCCTACAGCGTTCAGGTTTGAACGTTTGATCTGAGGGATTTCTCTGCAAGCAGCTGGCCGCGTGCAGCTTCGCGACTGACAGTCGGAGCTACGGGTTGTTAACGCGTCCTCCAGGAGCTGTGGCCGGCTGTGCGCTGTGCAGAGCCTCGACGGACAGGTTTGTGTCAACTTGTTGCTGGTGATGGCTGTGTCCCCGCACCCTCTCCCAGCTAAGTTGTCCTGATTGCTGTCTTATTTATTGTTTGGCTTAGACTTTCTGGTGACGACAGTGTTCCCGCTTCCTCTCCCATAAAGTTGCCCTTATTATGCTCTTTTGAAAGTTCTGCTTGTGGCGTTGTGCCCGAGCTATCATTAGCATTTGAGTCCCAGCTTTAGCTGCGTCTCTCATTTAATTTAGTATGGAAAGCCCAGTGTGCCATATTTTGCCCGTTTTTTGTTTAGATGCAGTAAGGTAAGTACTGGCCATAGTTACTACTGTAACTACGGTCCTAGGCCATGTAAGCACTGGCCATGGTTACTACTGTGACCATGGCCTACGGTTTTATGCGGGCTGTTCTATTCCATAGAAGCTAATTATCTGGTCTTAACATTGTGTTTTGACTTGGTTTCTTGATTGTCAGCAGCAGCCGCTTGGCTAACACCTTGCATGTACTGTTAAGCTTCATTATTTAACTCAGCCGGTGAGGGCAGTGCTCTCGCTCCCGGTAACATATGGTTTTGATTGCAGTAGCGCTATATCGTGGTATTTACTGCTCCTAGTACTAGACTCTAGTCTACTACTACTATACTAGGATGATATGCAGAGAACAATATTCACTGTGTGTGCTGTGTGCTCTGCATGTGTGGCCATTAAAGAGGATTTCATCCTCCCAATATTATATTATCTAGGGTGCAGCCGTTGGCTGACACTTTTAGGCACTGGCCAGAGTTACTACTGTAACTACGGTTCTAAGCCGTGTAAGTACTGGCCATAGTTACTACTGTAACTACGGGTCTAAGCTAGGGCTGTGCATCTTCACTGGTCTTACGATTCGATTCGATTACGATTATCCTGTCTTCGATTCAATTCGATATCCCGATGCATCCCGATGCATGACGATTCATACCAATGCGTTGCATCCTCAATTTTCTATATTACTGCACATGGCTTATTTTTCATCAATGCATACATGCAGTAAATACATATGAACTCTCTTTTTATTATTTAGAAAGTGCTTCAGAAATCAATAACATAAATGTCTTGACATTCATTTATAAACCAAAAATAAATGAATTGTATAGGTCTAGCCTCCCTATATCTGTGTGTGAAGTTGTTCCATCCTCAAAAACAAAAAAATAATGCTTCTGCAGTCTAGCTGCAGCTTCTAGCAACGGTCTTCTGTTAAAAAAGGACACTGAATGTCCTGAATGTGGCATCACACCCAGGACTTGAGTCTGAACACAGCAGACAACAGGAGTATTTACAACAGCATATCCAAACAAAAATACTGCATGTGGGTGCACACTTACATTCTCTGTCTTACTGCTACATAAATCCCATGAATGTATGAGATTAAGTTAGCTTAATCATATCTCAGTGATTAAGTGAATAATAAAGTTTCTATCGGGTCACTATCAGCCTGTCACTCATTATTTTCAGGGAGGGGGCGAGGTTTGGAGGAACGGAGAGGAGACGGTGATCGCAGAAGCTTTTTTCCTCCTGCCTTCACAAACTTTACACACGTAATATCGTCTGAAAATTGCTAGAGGACATTCATACTTTGCAATCCAAGACTTAATTAAATCCACCAAAAACCTGACATGATTGTAACGCGATTATTTTTGAAAAACATAAATCCCTGTGCCGCAGCGACACGGAGTGATTCAGAGCGGGTCCTTCTGCTGTTGGTTCTGGACTGGTGGTGTTGTGTTGGTGGATAAAGCAGACTGCTCCGTGTTTGGTGATGCTGTGCCGCTGTCACGTCTGTTCCCTGATCTCTGCGTCACCGACCGATTTGATATTAAAGTGACAGAGAAAAAAAAACGTTATAGTAAAGCCGCGGCCGGAAAATCAGGAAGCAACGTTACTACGCTATAACCGATTATCTTCCGTCACTGCATCGAGACCGAATCGTCCACGTCCGCATCGCAATGCATCGTAGAAACGATTATTTTCAACACCCCTAGTCTAAGCCGTGTAAATACTGGCCATAGTTAGTACTGTAACTACGGTTATATGCTGTGTAAGCACTGGCCATGGTTACTGCTGTAACTACGGCTCTGTGCTGTTCTCTTCTTTAGAAGCTAGTTATCTGGTCTTAAACATTTGTGTTTGACTTGATCTCACTTGATTGTTAGCAGCAGCCGCTTGGCTAACGTCTTGCATGTTTTGTTACAGCTTCTTTATTTAAACTCAGCTGGTGAAGGCAGTGCTCTCGCTCCGGCTCCCTGTAACGTATTTCTCTGATTGTTAGCAGCGGCCGCTTGGCTAACATCTGGCGTGTTCTGTTGAGCTTCGTTGTTTAAATCATCCAGTGAAGGCAGTGTTTTTCGCCCCCGCTCCTGGTAGATGTGCTGCTTGATTCTTAGCAGCAGCCGCCTGGCTAAGCTGCCCCGTTAAGCTTCTTTATTTAATCCAGCTAGGTGAAGGCAGCCCCGCTCACCCCCGAGGAGGCTTCCCACTCCTCTGCTCAGAGCTCTCTGCAGGGCACGGAGGACGCCTTCATGGCGGCCATTATTCGTGCGGCCCTGGTACGCTTGCAGCTTCAGGTTACGCAGGCCGACTCGGCTCAGGCTAGCGCCTTTTTCAGGCATAACCCTGCCCCTTTTCACTCCCACTGTCCTCCTTCAGAGGAGTACCTGAGGGAGCTCCATGCAGGCTGGAGAGACACCAGGGCCCTCTCCCACTCTGCTGCCAGGCAGGATCCGGCGAGGGTGGGGCTGGGTCGCTTGCCATCCATTGAGCCTGCCAACGCCTCCCCGATTCGGGCTCCTGATGCCAGGTGCCCTCGGCCTCAGTGAAGGCTCACAAACGAGCTGCTATGTAGGGTAGTGCTGGGGGGAAACGATTATTTTGAAAACGATTAATCGGGCGATTATTTGATCGATTAGTCGACTAATCGAACGATTATTTTTCTGTTGTTCAATTCATAAAAAACGTAATGTAAAAAAAAGTAATGTAAAAAAAATTGTTTTCACGATACTGTGTCTCAGGGGATCTTAATATTTAAGAACCTATTAATGTGTTATACCAGATTAACGGAAATAATCTCAGCTAACTGACGATACAAACCATGTTTACCAACACAAAACAAAACACAAGTCTCATAAGAAGCAAACTAAAATGCTATCTAAATGACTCCTGAGCGAAAAAATGCTAACGGACATTGGCACAGAACTCAAGATAACCCTTATTACTTATCGTAGCTGCACATACAAGATATCCGATTAAAGCTGAGACTCCACAGATTATGTAGGTACATAGTATCATCACTGAGTTATCCGGACTCGCGACAGGGGAAGCAAATACAGTCATCACAACACGTACCTTCACAGAGCTTCTAGGGAGATCGTCTCACCGCCGTAGCTGTCAATCTGATCAAAATACGTGTTCAATGGCATTAAAATGAGAAAAAACGCGGCTGAATCGGTTAATCCATAGGTTTTTAACGTCTATGTATAAAAAAATTATTGAATTTATAATCCATAATTCCATTTTTATGTAAAAATCGGAGAGCAAATGCTAGCTGCTAATGGTTGCCACCACAGCTAGCTGCTGCTTCCGGTCAAGCAGCAGTCTCAGTGAGATATAAATATATAAATATCTTTGCGTTTTGGACTAACTTTAAAATATTCCCATGCTTTTGAGGACCTAGGGCGAGATGTTTTCGTTTGAGGGCTTCGTGCGCAATCCTGTGAGGTTTCAGTCTCCATTGTGTTAGAAGTGCGATTGCGAACTGCTTGTTGCTTTGGGTGACCCACGTGTGTGTGGCGACCATATATACAGTCTATGGTGGCGACGCGTCGACGCGGAAATATGTCGTCGACGATATTTTGAAGTCGACGCGTCGACGCGTCGCTACAGCACTAATGTAGGGCCTATGACACAGCGGCACGGGAACTCCCTCTCCCATCTGATACTGGCTTTCTCTACCTCTCGGCAGCAGGCTCCGGCTGAGCTTTCTTTGCTGGGCCTCAGGGATGCATCACTGTAAGCCTTTGCCCTAATGTCTAGGGAATGGGGACGAGTTATGTCCTTATTGGTGCAGACTCGTCGCCAGGTTTGGCCTACTCAGTCACCACTGTCGGAGACATGTCCTCCGTAGTGAGCCAGTCGAGCTGTTTGGGGCAGCTGCCCTGTAGGCACTGGAACATGCTGCCTAAGCTAAACAGACCAGGAAGCAGCTCTCGGGTCTTTATAGGCCTGTGCCCACTCCCAGCAGGCCCAGGGGCCCCTCTAGCAGCCGCTCTCAGCCACCAGCTTACAGTGGTGGTCTGCGCAGGTCCCAGCGCCCCACTCATCCACCTCCCAGGGGCTTTCGTGCTGCCGGCCTTCTAGGCGGCCTCGTGCCTCAGAGCCTTACCGGCGCCACCCAGGGGGCTCCGGAGGCTGGGGGGTTAGGCCCCGAGACTCTCGGGGACGGTCGTCGGCTGCTTTCCCAGCAGCAGCTCAGTTACTGGGCTGTCTGTACTTCTGGCCCTTGGGTGGTTTTCACCTTAACCCAGGGGTACGAACCGCAGTACCGGCCCCTAGCCTTCGACCGGGCCAAAATGACAGTCGTCAGCGATCCGGCAGAGGCCCTAGCTTCTGGCCCAAGAGTTGTCCGTCGCTGGCGCTTGTTTGTTCGCCGCTTCTCCTACGCCTCAGAGTTTTTATCTGCTTTTAAGCTATTTTATCTGCTTTTAAGCTATATGGCTAAACTTGAGTCTGTTTAACAAGTGCTTTTATATCTTAAACCTCGTGATTATTGACGGTTTTGGACCTGACGGCTGTCGGGACTCACCTGCTGTATCGCCCAAATTCGCCGACTATCTCCGGCTGACTGCTTGCCTCTCTCCCGCTACTACTGTGATAGCAGGCGGACTCCCAATCCTCTGTTTCATTCCCAGACGCGAGGTATACTATTGGGATAGCCTTCCAGCTGTCTCATTGCTGTTAGCCCTCGCTGCTAAGCACCGCTACCAAACTTCTTCGGCGCCCGACCTGTTGACATGTTGAGATTTTCTATTCCCCAACTCCTGAGTTTCAACCACTCCAACGCTCCAACCGGCACCTCAGTTATTAAACAACTTGGACTTCTTTGTCGGCCTCGCTATATCCACCGAAGCCAAAAAAGAAGACAAACTGTATATTCCCAGCACGGAGTTGCAGATATTCCATCCATCCACTCTGTCTGCCGTCGTGTTGCACATCTGACGCGTCATCAGAGCCCGTTCATGGCGGGGTCAAATCCCGCCAGAAACATCGCGAGACCGCTGCATGAATACACGGAGAGCATCGCGAGACCGCCACACACGAAGGAGTCTGGAAAACGTGGAGTGGATTACAGCCTACTCCGGCCCCTACAGAGATTCACCACATCTTCCAAAGCCAAAACAGAACTTCTGAATACACAATCCCTCAGTAATAAAGCATCCTTCATTCATGACCACATCACCGATGAGAAAATGGACTTCATGTGCCTCACGGAAACCTGGCATCAGCCAGAGGTTTACTCCACCCTCAATAAAGCTTGCCCTCCTGGCTACAGCTACTTGGAGAAAGCCTGCAGCACTGGTCGTGGTGGAGGCCTAGCTGTCATCTACCGAAAGGAATTGGAACTGTCACTCCTGCCCCTGCCTGTATTGTCCTCTTTTGAATGCCTTGCATTTAAATGTAAACCCCCCTTCGCCCTGACAATACTTCTGATCTACCGGCCACCCAAACCCAACTCAGCTTTCATCCCAGAGATACAAGACCTTCTCACTACGCTATGCACAACCTCTGCCAATATTATCATACTTGGAGATTTTAATATTCACGTCGACTCCCCCTCCTGCCACTTTGGCACTGAGTTTCTGCTACTTCTGGACTGCCTCAATCTGACACAACATGTTGATGTCCCCACGCACGCCAAGGGCCACACGCTCGACCTGGTCATCACAAACTCCGCCCCCATCAGCAATCTGCTAGTGTATGACTTGGGGGTGTCTGACCACAAGACCATCTCTATGGAGCTCTCTTTCCAATCCCCACTCAGCATGCCCAAACGCCAAATCCGCTTCAGGAACCTGAGGAACATCAACCCGGACACCATGACCCTGGACCTCCAGCATCTTTCTTCCGCCAACTTCTCATCAGTAAATGAGTCAGCTGCATATTACAACCAGTCCCTTAACAGTCTCCTTGATCTGCACGCCCCCCTAAAAACCAGGATGGTCACCTTCTCGCGCTCAGCCCCATGGTACACCGGCGAACTGCGGAGAATGAAGACAGCTGGGCGTGTCCTTGAGCGGCGGCTCAAGGCCTCAGGACTCACTGTTCACCGGTTAGCCTATCGTGAACACCAGAAGGCCTACGCACAGTCCCTTAGAGATGCACGGTCCCAGTACTACTCCTCCCTCATCAACAACAGTACTGGAAACTCCAAGCAACTCTTCTCCACCATAAACCACCTCCTCAAACCCCAAAGTCCTCTACACTCCGACTGAGAAGCAGTGTAGCAACTTTGCCGCCTTCTTCAGTAACAAAGTTGATACTATCCGCTCCCTCCTCTCTAGCCCCTCTGCACCTCCAGTTACAACTGCTGACCCACAGCCTGGGACAACCCAGCCTCTTTGCTGTTTCACGGACATCTCTCAGCGAGAGGTTGAGGGCATCGTTAGGAGGATGAAGCCCTCCACCTGTGTCCTGGACCCCCTTCGGTCAGCTCTTGTAAAATCGTACATCTGTACGATGAGCGCCATGATCACTAAGATCGTAAACCTCTCACTCCAGGCTGGCCATGTCCCCTCTGCCCTAAAAGCCGTGTCATCAAACCTTGTCTCAAAAAACCCTCCCTTGACCCGGGAGTCCTGGCCAACTACAGACCCATTTCCAACCTTCCTTTTCTATCAAACGTGCTGGAAAAACTAGTTGCTGCTCAGCTCCAGGATCATCTAAACTCCAACAACCTATTTGAGAAGTTCCAGTCTGCTTTCCGCTCAGGCCAAAGCACAGAAACTGCCCTGGTCAGGGTCACCAACGACCTGCTGATGACGGCTGATGCTGGCTCTCCCTCTCTCCTCATCCTCCTCGATCTCACTGCAGCTTTCGACACCGTCGATCACGGCATCCTCCTCCATCGTCTGCACTCCACCATCGGACTCTCTGACTCTCCCCTTTACTGGTTCAGATCATACCTCACCGGGAGAACAGAGTACGTCTCCTTGGGCGAGGCAGAGTCGGGTACCCACAACGTCACCTGTGGTGTCCCTCAAGGATCAGTTCTCGGCCCCACCCTCTTCACACTCTACATGCTCCCCCTTGGCTCTATCATCAGCCGACATGGAGTATCATTTCATTGCTACGCTGATGACACCCAACTGTACCTCAGGATCAACCCTACCTCCTCTGCAGCCCTGCCTTCACCCACACTCACTGCCTGCCTGGAGTAGATACAGGCGTGGATGAAGCAAAACTTCCTGAAACTCAACAGCTCCAAGACCGAAGCCATTATAGTTGGCACCCCACACCAGGTTCGGTCATCCACCATCACCACCATCACCTTCTCCGGCCAGGACATTACCCTCTCCTCAATAGTCACCAACCTGGGTGTTAAAATGGAAGCCCATCTGACCTTTGAGGCCCACATTAAACAGCTGTGCAATAACTCCTTTTATCACCTCAGGAACATCGCCAAACTCCGCCCCACACTCACTCTGTCTGACGCCGAAAGCTGGTCCACGCCTTTGTCTCCTCCAGACTGGACTACTGCAATGCACTCCTCATCGGGATCCCCAACAAAAGCATCCAGAAGCTCCAATACATTCAGAACAGCGCTGCTAGGATCCTGATGAGGGTGCGCAAATATGATCACATCACCCCCATCCTTAAAGCACTACACTGGCTACCCGTGGAATTTAGGATCGAATTCAAGGTCTCCGTCCTCACCCACCAGTGTGTCCATGGAACTGCCCCTCCCTACCTAAGGAACTCCTCACCCCCCATACCTCCTTGTGGACTACCCGCTCCAGCAATTCCTACCTCCTCAAACCCCCCAGGACTAAGCTCCGTACTATGGGAGACCGGGCCTTCTGCTCGGCTGCTCCCAGTCTGTGGAATGCTCTCCCCGACCAAATGAGAGCACCACAGACCGTGGAGGCTTTTTAAAAAGGCCTCAAAACCCATCTCTTCAAAAGAGCCTTTGCCTAGACCTTTTTATCACCCTTTTATTTATTTTGTATTGCTTTTTATTAATTCTACCGTGTTGTGTAATGTTTATTTATACTGTTCATGCTCACTACTTGTAGCACTTCGGGATTTGAAATCAAATATGAAGTGCTTTATAAATGGAACCCATTATTATTATTATTATTATTATTATTATTATTCTGTCCAAGGACGCAATCGAGCCAGTAGACCCTCTGCTTAGCCCAGGGGGTTCTACTCGGCGTACTTTCTCGTGAGCAAGACAGTCGGCGGATTTCGCCTGATCTTGGACCCCAGAGGAATCAACAGATTCCTGAAGGTGCTGCCACTCTATATGCTGACCACAGCACATGCACAGCCGTGGACTTGAGGGTTGCCTACTTCCACATGGGCCGGGCAACATGGTGCCTTATATTCAGTTCCTTCGGCCCTTGGGCATGCTGCCTCGGCCATTGGGCCCGCTGGCGTTGCGCCCCATGCAGATGTGGCTGAACAGCCTTCACTTGGATGCCAAGTGGCACAGGCGCAGGGAAGTCAGGGTGTCACAGCGTTGCCTCCACTCTCGGTCACACTGGAGGGGCAGGGCCTATCTCCTGATGGGCGTACCCATGGGCGCCATCCCATCTGCCAGGAGACCGTCACCATAGGTGCAGGTCTCACAGGGTGGGGTGCAGTACGGCAGGGCAGGACCGTTCAGGGTCAGTGGTCTGCCCAGGAGGGTGCACACCATACCAACGTGCTAGAGCTTCGGGCTGTGCAGCTTGCACTCACGCACTTTCTACCCCTACTGGGGGGCAAGAATGTGCGTGTTCCTTGGGACAGCATGTACGCTGTTGCCCAGACAGCAGTCCCTTCTAGACAGTGGGCGTTCTCACTCCACTCTGAATTTATGTGGCTGCTATTTCTGCCCGACATATTCGGGTCGACGGCACCACGGCGGGGTGCCACAGGTCGGTGTCCCTCTTCCTGAGAGGGGTTTTACGGCAGCATCCCCCTAGCACCCCGAGGGCTCCGGCTTGGGACCTGCCCCTGCTGCCGGATGCCCTATCATCTCCTCCCTTTGAGCCCCTGGCCCAGGTGGAGCTTAAGTGGCTGTCCTTAAAGGCAGCATTTCTGCTTTCCATGACCTCAGGGAAACGAGTTGGAGAGCTACATGCCCTCTCCGTGAGCGATACATGCCTGAGGTGGAACTCCGATGGCTCGGGTGTTGCCCTCTGGCCGAACGTGGCGTTCCTGCCCAAGGTGCTTCCACTAGCCCACTCCAATCGGCCTATCCAGCTGGCACGCTTTAACGTCCCACAGGAGAACGGCACGCCTGAGTTGCTGTGCCCTGTGCGTGCCCTAGAGGCACATTGGTGCTACGGCCCATATACGACAGTCAGAGCAGCTCTTCATTTGCCATGGCGGCACGAGAAGGGGCTGTGCTCTCTCCAAGCAGCGGCTGTCCCACTGGGTTGTGGATACAATCTCACATGCCTATGGGGCCAGTGGCCACCCCCCGCCATCAGGGGTGAGATGTCACTCTACAAGGAGCATCTCAACGTCTTGGGCTGCCCTGAGAGGGGTGTCCCTTGAGACCATCTGCGCTGCGGCGTCGTGGGTATCGTCTGGCACATTCTCCAGGTTCTACCGGGTCAATGTCGCCACTCCCCATCCTTTGGGCGTGGTCCTGTTGCCGAGCTCCGCTGCTTCCAGCTAGGTAAGCAAGTGTTCGGATTCTTCATGACATGGATGGTATAGTCATCCAGTGCTAAAAGCACCGTCTCTGGCGGTCAGTAGGGACGAAATAGAACGATAGTTACAGCTGTAACTACGGTTCTATGAGTCCCGGATGACCGCCAGAGTTTCCGGTCACTCAGAATTCTTGTGTGCTCGCGAGAAGATTCTGGTAACCGATCCACTAGTGACGCCGGCCTATGTAGCCGTAGTCACGTGGGTCACAGGTGACTTTGTTGTTATTAGGTACTCGAACTGCACATGCGTGCGATGGACATATCCAGTGCTAAAAGCACCGCCTCTGGCGGTCATCCGGGACTCATAGAACCGTAGTTACAGCCGTAACTATCGTTATAATTAAATAGCCAGCAGCAGTAAATAAAGTCACAAAAAGTAGCTCATAGTACCAGCTATGATGAACACATTGCTAAAAAATAAATACATCCAGTAATTTATTATATATATTTTTGTGAAATGGGACACGCATAATGAGTACTTTTACTTTTGGAACTTTAAGTATATTTTGATGCCAAATTGCCAATACTTTTGTTCTTTTACTTCATTAATATTCGAATGCAGGACTTGTACTTGTAACAGTATCTTTACACTGTAAGTACTTCTTCCACCACTGACTGATACACATCCATATGGGTGAGGTACTTCATTCAGCCAGTGGTCTTTTTACATATGAATATTTACAGACTTCTGGTTATAGACCTACAGCACTTGAGATATATACAGTATAGTGATAACATGAATGAAACCTTGGCCCACTTGGTGGTGGATGTAAGGTGTTTCTAACGCAGTGTGCATCTCTGCCAGTAAACTCAAATATAATCAAACTCAAACTAGGCAGCGCTGGTGAAATATGAGTTATGGGCTCCGGGTCCAATAGTATTTCTTTGAGTGAAATGCCCCGGATATATATGACAGCTAGGATAGGAGCTGTTTACATTCTCTAGATGCTAAAGTAATGCACTTTGAAGTTCCTTTCTCATATTAAGAAAAGGAGATCATGCCTTCCCACGATTCCTTGCGGCAGCACTATTTAAAGCAGCGCAGCATTCTGCTCTCAATAACTACACTAGTGAGTCATTCCAAAGAGTCAGCTTACACAATACAACCTGCAACTGGCTCACTGTAATGGTGTGCACTTACACTCAGGTTATTAGTTATCCCTGTTGTTTTACAAGTCAAAAGGTCTGCTGTGAAACAGGTCGACTCTCAGAGAAGATATTTATCATTAAGTATCTGGGTATGTCAGACAAGAAACAAGAAATGCCAGATCAGAATGATCGAAGTCATTTAGAAAAAGTGTCTTCACTTATTAATGAACCTTGTTCACCTATCTGTATAAACGTATATTCACCAGATCAGAGTTTAACTTGTGTTATTGTTGTTATTTCTATTCATACTTTAACTACATTTAAAACAAATTGTATTATCCCTGTGTATATTCTCATTTGTTCTCTCTTATTCTGTTGCTACTATAACACCTGAATTTCCCTACAGGGATCAATAAAGGTCCATCTTATCTTATCTTAATTGGTCATGTGATGTGTTTATATTAGAAAGTAACAGTGACAGACATTAGATTTTTCTCTCCACTCTCTATAACAGTATCAGTCTTAGTTTGCTCTTCCATATTCCCCTGTTTCACTTGCATTATGTTGGTGCAAAAGAACATATTAAGTGCCACACATAAGCCAAATGACAGTAAGTACATATCCTTTTGCTGAATCCAAAACCCTTTTCCATTGGAACAACCTCTAAGATGCTCTTAATCCCATTCCACTCTGGACTCAATCTGTTAAAGTTTCCAGAGCGAGTGAAGGCTGTTGAGGCTCAGTCCTCAGCTCTTTTTTCACTAACACACATCTGGCAAACCCCTCTCATGCTGGCCTGCTGCTCCCACCCAACACAGAGAACTGAACAACACCACCGACAGCATGGCTGACCCTTCACACTATCACTGTGCCACTAAGTTAATGGTACTATGGAAGGTGATCAGATAAAAAGGTTTGCAACTTTGGACACAATGAATGTTTCATTTTTTGTGCTGCAGGGTCAATATACTACCAGGAACTGGCACTATGGACTGGAACAGCATAAAATGTATTTTAACAACAGTACATAATGAAAAAATATTTAGAGACATTTTAGTGTTTAAACAAAGTATTGCTAAACTTCCCAAAATAATCTGCAAAAGATGAAATAAAGGTAGAGGGAGGTATGTTGCAATATAAATCCATACACTTTGAAGAATGAATACTAGTTTCTTTATTATTACAATATTAATTTGTTCAGTTATTATCATGTCATGGTTATGAAGCTAACATGTCAAAAGAAAAATGATGAATTCATTTCTTCTTTTTAGACTTAAGGAACGGTAGATCTTGTTTGTTCATGCTACATCATCTTGTTTTTTTTTAGTGTTACTAAATAGACACATTTTTACCTGTTTGGAGCTGTCCCATTGGCTGCTTCTCAGCTTCAGCTATTGGCTGTTGGAGCTCGGCTCCTCCCCCTTCTCCTCCAGGTCCTGCAGGTTGTCAGTGGGTTTCACAGCTGTCAGTAAAAGAAACACAAATGACAAACTGTTAAAGTGTCAATGATTCAAATGACTGAGCGATGATCGGTTTATTGACATTATTCTACATCAGAACCAGTGCGTACATCGCTAATGATATCTTTACTCAAGATAAAGCAGAGTCCCTTAGTCAAAGTAAATCTAGAATCTAGCAAATCCCAAACTAAAAATAAAATAAACACAGGAACAGAGGCCCTAATGCAATCCTGTTTATTTTCTGGCAGTAAGATATAAGGAGTTAGGAAAAAGTAAATTATTATCAGCCTGTATTTATTATACTCCTCAGTCCATAATGGCCGAACATTTCGCAGAACGACACACCAGCATGCGTCATGGTTGATGGGAGTTCACCTGATGAGTTCACAGGGTGCTCTTCCACTTCCTGTGTCTACACATGGCATTTCCCTTTTATCACCGCCTTTAACATCAATGTACAGCAGCCATTACTTATCTATTAATTATATTAGCTTCATTTGTAATGTAATGGTTAAAATACTCTTTTCACTAGCTCTGCCACTATAACCACACCTCCTTTTTGAGGCATACTTCAGTCATCACTGACTGTAGGACATTAGAAGTGAAGCAGAGGACCCGACAATGACATCCTTTAACAGAAGAAATGGTCACCTTCCCATGCATGAAGGGGCAGTGACAACCCCTAACTGATTCTACTCATTCTCCGGTCACCTGTGTGGTTTTACACATTTCAACTTCTTATTTTTTCCACCCATATGGTCTTATTTTCCTTTCAGTTGTTACCACTGCGTAGCTTTTCCTGGTTTGAATCTTGATCAAATTCCATTCTTTTACCAGCTGACCTCATCTCTTATGTTCAATCTGAATTTACTTTAAAATAAAAAAATTCTATATTGATTCTGACTCTTCTACATCCAACTCACAAGTTTATCATTGCTTTGAGAAAAAAGATGATTAATTTACCCCTTTTAGAAGGGAAGATATAGTCATCTGTTCTGGGCATGTCATTTTCGAGCCTGAGACCTTAAAAACAGGCTTGGGGCTTAACAGGTTAATGACTCAGTGTAGTGGTCCAGATGGTCCCTCAGTGGGAGCTGGAGTCCCACCAAATGACCTCTGCCTACCACACACACACACACACACCCACACACCCACACACACACACACCACACACACACACACACACACACACCACCCACAACACACACAGCCACACACACACACACACACACACACACACACACACACACACACACACACACCACACACCACACACACACACACACACACACACACACACCACACACACACACACACACACACACACACACACCCACACACACCACACACACACCACACACACACACACACACACACACACACACACACACACACACACACACACACACACACACACACACACACACACACACACACCACACACCACACACACACACCTCAGTAGGGAACAACCCTTAAAGTCAGCAACTCTCAAAGTCTTTAGTCTTCAGCAAAGACATCTGTTGATCCTGCAGTGTGTTGAACACCAGCTCTTTATCATTTCAGCAGTAGGTACCCCATTGACCATGGCAACGATGTAATTATGTGACATTCACATACCCTCTATAGTTGTTATACAGTATGTCATTTAAAGAAATGTGAAAAACAAAAGAGAAAGTAATGTAATGTAAAAACAAGAAAATGATTTCCCTATTAAAGTAACTAGCGAGAAAGACGCCATGTTGGCAACACTGACAGTCTGTCCCTTCAATCCTCCGTCCAAATGTACTCCCTAAAAAGTGATCATTATGGAAGTAGAATATCATGATAAGTAAAGATAAATGAACATGGCTAAGGTTAGTAAACACACCGGTCAAGCTAGCAGCTTTTTGAAAGGATCTGGTTAGACCCACTAAAGTGGTTTGGTGATGACCTATTTTTGTAGGCTAACCCAGGAGTTAACATTGCAAGGGCTCACTCAGCCAAAAGCAATGGATTTTCCATTGAATTAAAAAAATATTGCAGAAAATAGGATCTTTGGCAAACAGACATTTGTAATACCTACATGTTTTGTTAAGCAGAAAAATAAAAAAACAATAGTTTTAACAAGGGAGCTGAAAGGGCTAAAATAACAAATCAATTCTGGGGTTATAGGACTATTCCTGCTCAGGTTCAGCTGGCTTCAGCATCAGGAAAATACCTGAGCAGCCAACAAACAAATCTTGTGAGTTGTGTGGTGAGTAAGGAGAAGGGACATATAGAAATATAGGAGTATAGGAACCTGTGTGATAGAAAGGCAGTGATTGGACTGATACATGTCATATATTAAACTCTTTATGGAGCTTAAGTGTTGACAGATCAACATATCGAGGTTAAATCTGGATAGGAGAGAAGTGAACGAGCAGCCCTCTCATTATCCACAATGAGGTTCACTTGGGCAAAGCGTCATACACATTATGTTATCTTAGTCTCTGCAGAAGTAGATATCCACTACGGAATTTTATATTCTTCCTAGTACATAGTGTTTCTCCTAGTCACAATATTCTCAGTAAATCCTAGAATATGACGTTTTTATAAGAATTTCCCTTAACAAATAAGACCAGATAATTTGTGAATATTAAAGTTATTCACAAGCCCTTAAGAAAGCTCCTTAGGTGAATGAAAGGGAACAGACTTTGTTTGTATTAAGATATCCTGATATGGATCCACCGTGAGGTATGAATGGATGTTGTTATCCAGCATGTGCACTAGCTTTCCTCTGTTGTTGTGTGATGTTTACTGTGGCCACTTCCGGTGTTAAAGGGGCACGGTCCGGGGGAAACAAGCCTTGCTAGGAACAATCTCAGGTTTGTGCGGTTAACTTTATTGGCTACAAACAAACTAGACTGTTTACTCTGCATGTCAGACCAATTGTAGAGATAGGAGCCCTGTCTGCTCAGGAACATAAGTTAGATTATAGGTTAATGTCATACGGAAGTGACATATTTTTTTGGAGTCCTGCTGCTAGTTCTCGTTTTAGGAACAAGCTTAGGAAAGGGAATGTGTTTGGCTCTCCTTTTTGAGAGCATTTTTTTTGGGGAGAATTTGGGTGTTAGGTCCTACTATATGTTTATTTTTTGTTGTTGTTCGTTTCTCCTGCTTTCCATTAAATAGGCTGCATACCCTCTTCATGTACTTCAGGCTCATATTTTTGATGGTTAATTAACAGGAAATGGTGAAGCATGTCTAAGACTTGTCTCCTGGAATGTTAAGGGCATGAATGCCCCGGTTAAAAGAGGCAGAATTTTTCCCACTTAAAACACCTTAAAACGAAATTGCCTTTCTACAGGAAACTCATCTGACCACTAAGGACCACCATAGGTTAAAGGCATCATGGGTTGGCCAAACCTTTCATTCCAATTTCAGTAGTAGAGCAAGAGGCGCAGCTATTGTGATGCATAAAAAATACAGTTCAGCCCGACAGGTTATAGCGGATCCTCAAGGCGCTTTGTGATAGTTTCTGGTTCCCTCAATAATGTCAATGTTGTTCTCGCCAATCTATATGCGCCCAACTGGGATGATGAAGCATTCATGGGAAAGTGATATCATTATTACCAGACCTAAGCTCCCACCATTTGATTTTGGGCGGTGATCTCAACTGTACAATGGACCCGCTTTTAGACAAATCTAGCCCAAAACGGGACTCCCCCTCTAAAATGGCTAAAGCCATCTCATTATTTATGAGTCAAACAGGTGTGTGGACCCATGGCGTTCTCTCCACCCCAAAGCGAAACAGTTTTCTTTCTACTCCTTGGTTCACAAAACATTTCGAGAATCGACTATTTTTTTATCGATAACTATTTTCTTCCCGCTGTAAAAAACATAGAATACTCACCAATAGTGATATCCGACCATTGTTACTTGACCTCTCATTCACCACTGTTACAAAGTCCCCCCTGGAGACTGAACGGCACACTGTTAACGATGATCGATTCTGTGAAACAATCTCTAAAGCTATTGATGATTTCCTTATAACCAATATGTCTGATGGGATATCACTATCTCTTTTGTGGGAGACGTTAAAAGCTGTGATCCGAGGAGAGACTATCTCTTACTCTGCAGGCAAAACAAAATGAAAACAAAGCAAAAGCAGTTAGAACTTTTGGGCAGTATAGCAAAACTAGATTCAACTCTCAACATGTCCATCCCCTGAACTAGATAAAGAAAGGCAAAATCTTCAGATGGAATACAATTTACTTTCAACGCAAGAGACTGAGAAATTGATTTTAAGATCGCGTGGATTTCAGTATGGACATGGGGAGAAGGCGGGTGTCTCCTAGCGCACCAAATTAAGAGCCAGTCGGCCTCCCAACAAATTAAACAAATACGGACCCCTACTCGTGAACTCACAACAATCCCATCTGTTATCAATGACACCTTTAAAACATTTTACTCTGGACTATATGCCTCACAAGCCCCTGTCGATAATGCAGACAGAACTACATTCTTGGATGATCTGGAATTTCCTTCCATAACTCCAGCTCAGGAGGGTGAGTTGGATCAACCTCTAAAGCCCAGCTGATTCGATCAGGCTGATCCAGAGTGGCAAGGCCCCGGGCCCAGGCGGCTATCCAATTGAGTTTTATAAAACATTTATTGATAAATTGACCCCCCTTCTTTTGAGAATGTTCCAGGATTCTCTGGACCAGGGAACGTTACCACAAACTCTCACTGAGGCGGTAGTAATCTTATTATTAAAACCAGGCAAGGCAAAATCTGAATGTAGCTCCTATCGCCCCATCTCCCTTCTGAATGCGGACTATAAGATCCTGGCTAAAATACTAGCCATACGCCTTGAATCAGTCACGCCACACATCATATCATTAGACCACACTGGGTTTATGAAAGGCTGATACTCCTTCTCAACATCCTCCTCTCTCCTGCATCCAAGGAGACACCAGACGTGGTGGTCTCATTGGATGCAGAGAAAGCGTTCGACAGGGTGGAGTGGGGCTTTCTATTTGAGGTCCTTAAGAGGTTCAGCCTCGGATCCAAATTTGTGTCCTGGATAGCACTGTAATACTCTTCACCCAAGGCTTCAGTGAGTACTAACGGGATGAATTCTCAATATTTTACACTAGGTAGAGGTACTCGCCAGGGTTGCTCTCTAAGCCCGTTACTATTCGCCATGACGACCGAACCCCTATCAATTGCGCTTAAATCGGCCAGCTTTACACAAGGAATTACCAGATATGGTTCACAACACATACTCTCGTTATACGCTGACGATTTACTATTGTTCATTTCTAACCCTATATCTACCATTCCTCAGATAATAGATCTGTTAACCCAATTCGGAACCTTCTCAGGGTACAAGCTAAACTTTTCCAAGAGTGAGTGCTTCCCTGTAAATGACCTGGCCCTTCAGATCCCCGATAGACTCATCCCCTTTAAGATGTCTAGGAGTAATTTGAAGTACTTAGGCGTGAATATAAGTGAAAAACTCTCAGACCTTTACAAAAACAACGTCCCACTACTAATTGACAAACTCAAATTTGATTTGGAAAGGTGGAATAATTTACATTTAACTATCGCTGGGAGGGTAAACTGTATAAAAATGAATGTGCTCCCTCGCTTCCTGTACCTCTTTCAATGTCTGCCAGTCTTCCTACCCAAATCAATTTTTCGTAAAATAGACACACTAATTTCCTCTTTTTTATGGCAAGGGAAGACTCCTAGAATTAGGAGAGAGCTTTTACAAAGGCACAGATCTACAGGAGGATTGGCGCTTCCAAATATAAGACACTACTATTGGGCAGCCAATATCCACAAAGTAATTTTATGGACCAAGGAAGCAACATTGAGTTGGTGTGAGCTTGAAGCCAAATCCTGTCCCAATACCTCACTTTTGGCTTTGCTTACATCTACATTACCCAGCCGGCCAACTCAATATTCGAATAACCCGATAGTTGTTTCCACCCTAAGAATATGGTCCCAATTTAGAAAGGCTCATGGACTTTATGGATCCTCTATTCATAGTCCCATTCACAACAACCGTCTCTTTCTCCCCCCTTACACTGATGGGGCCTTCTCTATGTGGCAGAGATTAGGCCTTATCAGAGTAAGGGACCTTTACATCAACAATATTTTCGGTAGCTTTAGCCAACTCTCTGACAAATGTAGCCTCCCAGACTCTCATCTATTTCGCTACTTCCAGGTCCGTAACTGGGTTAAACTAAATAACCCTTCATTCCCCAATATCCCTCCGGATTCAATAATTGACTCAATTCTGAACACTAACAACCGAAAAAGGTCTGGTTTCAAGAATTTACAATTCCATCTCTCGTCTCACAGAAACATTGCTTGGTCAAATCAAACAAGATTGGGAAGATGAACTAGTCCAAGCAATAGATGATGATGTCTGGGATGGCGCATTAGCGAGAGTGAACAATAGTACGTCCTGTTCCAGGCTCAACCTTATACAACTAAAAGTTGTCCACCGTATCTACATATTGGGAAACATATTGACTGTATACATGTAAACTCATTGTGCCTGACTCAATAAAAACAAAATTGAAAGGGAACGGACTCAAGGACAAATACAAAAAGAAAGAGTTAGGACAAATATTTTCCAAAAGCTGAATGCCAGTGAGTTAATGACACGTTTTGGACTGGATTGTGCTGGGATAATAATAATGTTTCTGGTCGACTTTAATACAGCTGCCAGATAGTTAGTACTCAAATGTGTATTCCTTGGACAAGTTGCTTGAGAATTTACATAAATCCCTACTAAAATAGAACTCTTCAATTTTTGTGAATTTGGCTTCAGATGTTAAAGCTTTAAACCATTTGTGCCGTGTTCAGTTTGTTAGAGTCACCAGAACATTGGGAAACAGCAGATGTCAGAATTATCTGTGTGTGCATGTGTGTGTGACAGGGGTTTTTCCAGCTCACTGATAATGGCTCCTCCAGCCGGACTCAGCAGTATTAAACACACACGTTACGTCACTGGTGTGTTCATGTTCCTATAGAACACAGTGTTCTGGACTGGCTTGTGGCTGCTGTTGCTCAGCAGCCACAAGCCAGTCCAGAGTCAGACCTCTTTACTAAACCCCCTCCTGATGTCTGTTTCACTGCCGTGTCTTATTAACATCTTAGACACACTCAAATATTCTGTTGGTACTGTTATGGGGGGATATAGAAGACTCTCATCAGTTTTATTTTAAAGGAATGCATCATAAAAAGGTGCAAGCATGGCATGTCTAGCTGTAGTCTGAAAGTAAGGAAGCCCATACACCACATTGGGATCAGAGCATGATTGACTTTGGGTGTAAAGATACTCTAAATCCATGGTTGGGTTTGGTTTGGTTAGGTGTGTGTATTTCTGAGTTTGTTTTCAGGTGGCTGATTTGCGTGTGGGGGTGAAGGGTTCCCTCCTGAGAAGCGATTCTGAGAAAGTTCTCAGAGGAGCGGCTTACAGAATGAGAATGCTGTAAGCTATCTCTCTCTTTCTACCATACTCGCCAGTGGTTAAACCCAACATGCACATGAGATATAACTTTAGCTAAATCTTAAAAATACATTTAATAAGATGTTTACTGCAGGAGCGCCAGGTTAACCAGGACAGGCAGGGCTCACAGAACATTGAGTGTGGGGGTGAATGAAAAAACATTGGAACACTTTTCCAGGTTCTCCTGCTCAGAGATCAGCTGCTGGGCTCTCAGAAGAGGGGGAGGAAAAGAGAGGCTCCGTTTATTATTCTTATATTATTATATACAGTCGTTATCAATTTGTTTTAAAGCTCAATAAATAACAATGAAGACCTTTGACCGGAACTTTTCTAATTTTGTCCGGAAGATTTAAACTTTAACGGACATGTTGACTGGCGGAAAAAAAATCGTAAACTCTGCCGCACGGTTCCCTCGTCCCTGGAAGTCGGTTGTTGTTTTTCATCTGCTGGTGGACTACCGGAGATATTTACAGCAGGAGCAAACGCTGTCCACCGCGGAGAAATAAACAGAAGGGCAACCATGCGCAGGAAGTCTTCTTCGCTGCTTTTGGTGTATTTTGTGGCAGAAGTACAGCGCCACAATACAGGCCCAGCATATGTACTACAGCGTCTCCAGCGCTTTCGAGTGGTCTCGTGATGACGGACACGTTTCTGGTGCCTATTGCGTGTGGACAGTAGCGTGGCGTGGGGAAAAAATTAGGGGAAGCCAATAATACGTCCTTTCTTTTGTGTCGGGGGTGTGGTGGTCAATGTAATAACGTAACCAGATGAGTGATTACAGCAGCCGGTATCATTTTACACACATTTGTATCAGATGCAGGACTTACACACGCCTGTTATCTAACCGACAGGTCCGCACGCACTCTCCAGCTGAAACTCTAATAAGCATTCATTCACAAACTAAATCAGGAGACCTTTAACGTTTTACGTCCGATTCGCTCCTTTTTTCCTCGCTGTACACAGCTCCAGTTTGGGCATCGGCCTGTCATCAGATTGTATTTGTTGTTGCTGCTGTAGCGGAAGTTTAGTACAATTATTTTTGATGAAATACTCCAAATCTCCACCCTCCATAATTGCACTTGCTTCAGTTGCTTGCTACTTTCTAACGGCGGTGAGAGTGATGCAGTGTATCTATCTTCTATCCATTAGATTTATGATTCGAAAATGATAAAAGTAGGGTTAGACATGTGGATATTATCCGACTGAATAAAACGTGCATTTATCAAACAGGTTCGTTTTCCACTGACCTTATTTCGAGCTATTTTCCTAAATCCTATGGAGAAATCCCCATTGCTTTTTTGTCGAGGGAAACATGCCGCAGCTTACTTCCGGATTTTAGGATGCGTCACTGCAAC
This sequence comes from Gymnodraco acuticeps, assembly GCF_902827175.1. Lineage (NCBI taxonomy): Eukaryota > Metazoa > Chordata > Actinopteri > Perciformes > Bathydraconidae > Gymnodraco > Gymnodraco acuticeps. Next base: position 183,599 of record NW_022991415.1, read on the forward strand.
ACTAAATTGATGCGATTTGATTGGATTGTGAGGCAAGGGAAGCCAGCCGCCTCTGGCTTCCCTTGGCATGGCCCTGACCAATCACAGGTTGGCAGGGGCATCAGGTAAGCCTCATCTGATTGGTCAATCCCTCCATTTTTTTCACCAAGGGAAGCCAGATTCGGCTGGCCTCCTCTCGCAACAGTGAGTGCAATCTACTGTTTCACCATAACCATTAGAGGGGCGCTGTTTTGTTTCACTCTTTGTAAAATATTCAATGAGAATGGGGGAGAGACGGGCCGGCAGCAACACACAGCAAAGGAGAATTATCGAAACAAAACAAAGTGTTTTTATTTATTTATTTAAATTATAACTACAATCCGAAAAAACAGGGGAAGCCTGGCTTCCCTTGGCCTCCGGGAGAAAACGCCACTGCGTGTGGACGGAAGTTTTTTTGTATTTGGTTCGTTTGCGTTACCGTTCTTGTGTGGCTCCAGTCTTAACCTCCGTCAATTGACCTTCCGCTGTACCCTGTTAATCTGCCACCCCCCCTTCTCCTCCCACACATTCTCAGCAGGCACTGAGGTGGACAGGCTGCTCCAGAGCAGGAGTCCTCAGCAAAGGCCCCGCCAACAGGGATCAACCATGTGATAGAGAAAACCCACACACTCATTATGAGGTACCTATAATACTAAAATGTAACAGGCATTTAATAGGAAACCTGTGCAGCTAATGTTGTATTTATTCAAGTTTAAAATCATATCAAAGACAAGTAAATCCAAATCGGAAAAAACGTGCAAGATTGGCCATCAATGTAACCCTTGCCCTGCATTACATATATACACAACACTTCTCAGACTAAGAAGGCTTCTCAATACTCTAATTTCCCCTCCTCGACTCCTATCCTCGTGTCTTAGTCCCGCCCGCAGGAGATGCAAGCGGAGGAGCCGAGGAGTGGAACCGAGGAGAGAGAAGGGGAAGCAGCAGGCGGTTAGAGAAATGAGAACTCCTCTCTTCTGAGCGGTTATTTTAAAGAGTCCATTAATGATGAGGCACAGCAGCCCTCTGTCTGATGGACAGATGTGTTCATGATGACTTATATATTTACTTTGATTCATTCACAGTGCGGATAATGAGACAATAACAGGCTACAGATGAGGACAATACACACACAAATATATTTATATAAATATATACAATTTAAAGTATGAGAGCACTCTCATAATAACGTAACACAATCAGAGACTGGATATATCCCCCCCTCTCTCTGGTCGCTGAAATGGGGAATTGAAATTACGGGCCAAAAGTTGTATTTACAAGTAGGCCTATTAAAAGTAAGCAGAGGACACCAAACCAACTGAGACCTGTCTGTCTGCCGCATCTACGCACTGTACCACACACACCTACACACTGTACCATACAC